>NC_073305.1:133671620-133834327 GCF_027595985.1 Sorex araneus | reverse complement strand
CTATATTTTTGAATACTTTTTCCTTTTAATCACAGTTAGATACACAGTTACAAAGTTGTTGATGATTGGGTTTCAGTTATACAGTGTTCCAACACCCTTTCCTTCACCAGTGTACATTTCCCACCACCAATGTCCCCAGTTTCCCTCCCGCCCCCACCCACACTGCTTTTAAGTACTCTTACAGATAAAGGTTAGTCTGCATCCACACGAAAACCAAGCAAGTAGATGAAGTGAAAGCTTTTCATCACAATTGTCTCCTTTCCTCCAGCAGTGCAAACTTTCTATTAAATGTCATTGTTACATCACAAAGTGTCACAAAGCCCAAAGGTTTGTGTTTTACTAGCTGTGCGAGGCTGTAATTATCCAACGAGGCTCTTGCTAAGAAATGAGGGCACATGAGGAAGTAGAAATCCATGTTCTCTCAGCTTGAGGGGTTGAATGATGATGATTGAAATGTTATGTCTTTTGTTTTGTGAGCTCAGGGGTTTATTTTCATATTCTTTCTTTCAACTCAGCCTTAGTTAATCTCATGTTTCCACCTCTTTATGCTACTTTTGCACCCTGGTATGCTCACTCAGGCTTTCTGATCTCTCTCCATCACAGAGAGAGGCAGCTGCACCCCATCCCTGGAAAAGCTTCTGCCTTTATAGACAGATGCTGAAAACAAGCCAGACAGCAAGGAACAGATAGGTTATCTCCTCATCTTGCCAATGAGATTGATCAAATTCCTTTTACTTGACCTCAAAGGCCTCCTCTCTCTTCTAGGAAGGACTATTTAAGGACATGTGTGTGCATAAATGTATGCATTTAGGACAGGGTTCATGAATTTAATACAAAATGCACCCAGGGAATATTTGTGTATTTCTGGCTTCTGCCACAGCCCCTCATGAAAAAGGACCAGGTGTGTGCACTGCAGATTCTCTAATTACCTGAAAATTCATCGTGCTTTCACTCTTTATGGGCATAATGCAATTGGGGAACCTCACTTCAACTCCATGCTTTATTTAGAAGTGCTCAGGGAGTGTGGAGGTTCAAGATTAAGAAGTGGCAAGGTGTTAAGGCCTCATCATCATAAAAGAGCAAAAGGCAAAAGCAAAACCACCAATATTAGATCCAGTTTCTTTTGTTAGGCCTCTTTCGATGACTTTCTAGACATTTTTAGAAGTTGTAGTTGGATTTTAGTGTACACCGAATAGGTCCAATGAACATAATTTTGCTGGCCACAAATTGGCGAGAAGAATTCATCAGAATGGGAGCGACCTTCACATTGGTGAGAAATAACAACACTGCCAACTGGGAAAAGAGCTGCTTCTTAATTTTTGTTCTTTGCTGGCATGATGCAATCAGTGTTTCCTAATATTGGGACGATCCTCTCGCTTCAAAGTGTTGCTATGTAATGGTGTCACATAATGGGAAATTGTAATAGGCAATTTGGTTTTGTAATTTAGTTTGCAAAGCATGCAAACATAAGATAACTAGGTTAAATGCAAATAGGCAGTACACTAAGGTATGAAACCAGAAGGGAGAAAAGATGCTGTGTCCATAACTTAGAAACAACATGGATTTTATTCCTCATGTGCCTCCCAAGAAGAGTTTATTAAAGTTATTTATCCTCTAGTTTAATTGCATCACATACTGTTCACACAGATACATTATCTGCCTATGAACATGCACAGACATATTCTTGTTGAATAGATTTACAAATCTCTCATTTGTAATCAGCAGCTCCAAGGAAGAATGTTCTTTAGAAATAGGTCGATGTTCTCCATTTTAACTATGAACAGTGTTTGAATAAACACAGTTATGTGTAAGAAACCATATCAAAATATGCTTTTAATTTTTCAAAGCCTTTCTGTTATTGTTTGTAACTTTTCCCTTTGGGCCAATTTTTTTTCATTACTGAGAGGTAATGAAAGACTTTCCATAGAGTTCCTTAAACACGAACTGGGAGGTTCATTGGAGTCAGATGTATTCAATTTCATTACCTAACACTTCCGGCCTTAATGATTTTAATATTTTGAGATGCGTTTCTTTTTTCATTTTCTTTTTTTTAAATTTTTTTATTGAATCATTGTGAGATAAACCCTTACAAAGCTGTTCATGATTAGGTTTCAGTCATACAGTGTTCCAATACTCATTCCTCCACCAGTGTACATTTCCTAACATCAGTTTCCCTCCCATAACCCTCCCCCTCTCTTTTTTCATTTTCAATGCATTTTTTTTCTACAGTGTATCATGGGTATGGGATGATGATTCCATGATATTTCTAAATCTTCAGATTCTAAGACAGGCAGTATTTTCTGTTCATGCATGCCGTAACAAAATTTTTTTTCTGCTTTTTAAAAAATTTTTTTCAATGGATCACCGTGAAGTACAATTATAGATTGCAAACTTTTGAGCTTTCATTTCAGTCAAACAATAATCAAGTTCCCCATCCCTCCACCAGTGCCCATTCTCCACCACCAATTATCCCAGTGTCCCTCCCCTCAACCCCATCCCATCCCCCCCAGCCCCACCTTGCCTCTGTGGCAGGGCATTTCATTTTGCTCTCTCTCTCTCTCTCTCTCCTTTTGGTTGTTGTGATTTTCAATAGAAGTATTGAGAGGCCATCATGTTCGGTCTATAGTCTACTTTCAGCATGCCTCTTCCATCTTGAGCAGGCCCTGAAAGCACCCTTTATTTGATGGTCCCTTCTCTATCTGAGCTGCTTTTCTCCTAGCATGTGAGGCCAGCTTCCAAACCATAAAGCAATCCTCTTGGTACACATCACTACTATTCTTGGGTATAAGTCTCGCATTCTGTTACTTTATATTCTACAAATGAGTGCAATCTTTCTATGTCTGTCCCTCTCTTTCTGACTCATCTCACTTAACATTATACTCTCCATGTTGATCCCCTTACATGTAAATTTAATGACTTCATCCTTTCTAATAGCTGCATAATATTCCATTGTGTAGATGTATCAAAGTTTCTTTTACCAGTCATCTGTTCTCGGGCACTCGGGTTTTTTCCAGACTTTGGCTATTGTAAACAGTGGTGTAATGAACATACAAGTGCAGATGTCATTTCTACTATACTTTTTTGCATCTCTGAGATATATTCCCAGAAGTGGTATTGCTGGGTCAAATGGGAGCTCAATTTCTAATTTTTTGAGAAGCATCCATACAGTTTTCCAAAGGGCTGAACCAGTCGGCATTCCCACCAGCAGTGAAGGAGAGTCCCTTTCTCCCCACATCCATGCCAACACCAGTTGCTTTTGTTCTTTTGGATGTGGGCCAGTCTCTGTGGTGTGAGATGATATCTCATTGTTGTTTTGATCTGCATTTCCCTGATGATTAGTGATGAAGAGCATTTATTCACGTGCCTTTTGGTCATCCGGATTTTTTCTTTGAGAAAATTTCTGTTCATTTCATCGCCCCATTTTCTGATGGGGTTGGATGTTTTCTTCTCGTAACAAGAATTTTTGTATTTTTAAAATAAAGATAGGAATTTATATAAGCCTGAGCATACTTTATCTGATCGACTTCTTTATGTCCATTGTTATTTCATTAGGACACATTCCCATAAGTAAGTGGCAAGGAACTGTCTTTATTTTTCTTTTTGGATCACACCTGGCAATGCACAGGGGTTACTCCTAGCTCTGCACTCAGGAATTACTCCTGGCAGTGCCCAGGGGACCATATGGGCTGCTGGGAATCAAACTCAGGTTGGCTGCATGCAAGCCAAATGCCCTACCTGCTGTGCTATTGCTCCAGCCCCAGGAACTGTCTTTCAAAGGGTCTTTTGACTTGGTCTGAGAGTCTCCTTTCCATGGGGGCACTGCCCAGACCCCATTCTGCCTTGGGCTTGGAGACCCTGATTATTGGATTCTAGGGTTCTTTCTATCACTCTCCCTATCTCCCTGATCTTTCTGTGCTGGCCTGTGACCACTCAGTGGAGGCTGAGGGCAGAGGAAGGACCTGAGAGATCGCTCAGAGCCCTCGAATGAATGTTCCCTGAGGAATACTCTGACCTCTCTCCCTTCCTGCTCAGCCATGGGGGAGAAGAGAGCCATCTGGAGGATTCAAATTAATCACAGGGCCTGTAACACCCCCGGGACTGTGGAATCTGGAGTCCATGCTGCTGTTTGCCCTGGGACACAGTCCGCTCCTCCTGGAACTGAGGAGTCATTATTGTTCCTGAGATTGGACTCAGTCCTAACCCTGACCAGCCAGTCCCTCCCTGTCAGAGGGTCCCCTCTCCTCCCTGGAGCCTGGCATGGACCTTTGACAAACTCAACTTGGTTAAGTGAAAACAATTTGGTGAGGAGAAGAAAAAAATCAGCCGTGGGGGATGGCTGCTGTGCAGGCTGCAAAGCCTCCTCTCACTCTCTGGTCTTGGTGGGCCCAAAACTTAGTGGAGGGCCGGAGAGATAGAACAGGGGTTAAGGCTCTTGCCTTGTGAGCAGCTGACCTGGCACCACCTACGGTCCCCTAAGTATGGCCAAGAGTGATCCCTGAGCAGAAAGCCAGGAGGAAGCCCTGAGCACCGCCAAGCAAGCAAAGCCAACAATGAATAAAGAGAAAATAAAACTGAATAGGTGCTGAAAATAGCAACCTGGCTACTTGCCCTGCCTAGAACAAAACTTTTTTCCCAATTCCTCTCTTCCCTCTCTCCTCCAGCAGAGGTTCAAACCTGGTGGCCTTTCTCATGATGAGGGAGATAGACCCCTGCCACGTGTTAAACAGTATGACTTCAGACAGGTGAATGCCAGACAACAGGAGCTGTTAGGGGGCGGCTGAATTCGGGCAACATGACATAACCATGGTATGAACTTGGGATGTCCTTGAAATGGTCCTAGTCTTGCGCTGTAAACCTGGTAACCGGGAAATATCCTCCAAATGTGCCCGTGTCCTTGACCTGGCCTCCCTTGCTTTGCAGAGGATATGTTGAAGAATTTCTGCCTCCACTCTCTCCCCGGCTGCCTACCAAAGCTCCAAGCCACCATCGGGTAGTCTACACAACAGAACTCTCATCTTTGTTACGGGCCCAATTTTTCATGCACAAACTTGGCTGGGTTGGCCCGTGTAAGAAACCTGAGTTCTCCCAACTTCCAGAGCATATTGCTTAGTTTTTATTTTAGGTTTCTGGTTTTTGTTTTGGGGCTCTTTTTATACGGAAGTGTTGTTTTTGCTGGCTCTTGGTGAGAACTTCTGCTATATTCAGAGGCTCAACAAGGCCCTAAATCACCCAGAAGAGACCCACATACAACTGCCCTCTTACACACCCATTTGCCAAGGAGCCCTCTTGAGCCTGCTTTCTCGTCCCATAGTTAGCTGAAAGTGCTGAAACTCCAGTTTCTTTGTTTCCTTCTTTTTTATATTTTGACTTTGGGGCTATATCCAGTAATACTCAGAGGTTACTCCTGGCTGTGCACTCAGGAATTTCTCCTGGTGGTGCTCGGAGACCATATGGGATGCTGCGGATCTGACCCAGATTGGCCACATGTAAGGCCAAGGCCCTACCTCTGTGCTATCTCTCCAGCCCCTGAAACTCTGGTTTCTAGAACTGAGTTTCTCCTTATTGTTGTGCCAATGGTCTTATCCTGATGAGAGAAGATCCAAGTGAGGAAGAAAGCCCAAAGCACCAATTTCATTCTTCCAGTCTATTTTTGTCAGATGGGAACCTAACTTTGCCCTTCTCCATCCCCAACACTTGCAAGATCTGGAAATGAGCCTCAGCCCCACTGCATGGAGAGTCTCTTGCTCTAAAGGAACACTGTTGTATCAAGAAAGGCAGCTCTCCCAGAAAGGCAGGTCCAGAACTCTAGGGTGCATGGAGATGTTTGATGCTGATGTCCAGGTATGGATAAACCCGAGCATATCCTGCCCTGCCTCATTCCCCCATCTTAGAGCCAGATGATAGATTGCACCACAAGCCATATACCCAGGTTTTCCACCAACCTTTCCTTCTGATCATTAGGGGTCTGCTGGACAAGAAGAGCTCCGTGGCACCGCAGACCCTATCTTGGCCCAGCCCAGAGATCTGTGGGTTTCATTTTGTTTTTTTGGTCTTTTGGATCATATTCCACAATGTTCAGGGGTTATTCCTGCTTCAGTTCTCAAGAGTCACTCCTGGAAGTGCTCAGGGGACCATATGGGATGCCGGGTTTTGAACCCAGTTTGGACGTGAGCAAGGCGAGCAGCCCTACCCGCTGTACCCATATCTGTGGGTTTCTAACTTAGCAGGTCAACCGGCACTTTATAATGAGACTTGTGTGATTGAGAGTTGTGGGCTAGAGAGACCCCTTGGAACCTGGATGGAAGAAAGGGGCTTAGAACCAAGTGGTGACCTACTTTAGAGTGAAAGTCATTCCATTGTTTTGGGTGGGGGGAGTAGGGTGGGGCCACCAGTGGTGCTCAAGGGCTATTCTTTTTTTTTTTTTTTTTTTTTTGCTTTTTGGGTCACACCTGGCGATGCACAGGGGTTACTCCTGGTTCTACACTCAGGAATTACTCCTGGTGGTGCTCAGGGGACCATATGGGATGCTGGGATTTGAACCCGGGTCGGCCGCCTGCAAGGCAAATGCCCTACCCGCTGTGCTATCACTCCAGCCTCCTCAAGGGCTATTCTTGGCTGTGTGCTCAGAAGTGACCCCTGGAGTTGCTGGGATGTGCTAGGGGATGAGGAGAGCTGGGGATCTGAACCAGGGTTACTACTGCTTGCAGACACGTGCAAAGCAAATGACTCACCTTGTGCACTCACTCTCGGGTGGGAAGTTGATCTGTAGAAGACTGTAAAAGACTGGAGTGAGAGTTGAGCATTTGCCTTGCACAAGGCTGACCCGGGTTTGACCCCTGATGGTCCCATGAGCTCTGTAGGAGTGAGCCCTGAGTATAGCCCTGGTGTGTAACCCTTCCCGCCTCCCTCAAAAAAAAAAAAAAATAGATAAAAGGAAGAAGAGGACAATGGGGCGGATGTTCTCAGGCTTATAAGCAGAAACAAGAGTTTCCTATGGGCTCCAGGAGCTGCTGTGAAGGAGCTTTAGCTCCGTGCTAGGAAAGCCAAGTGCCCTCATGCACCAGAGCATGGACAGATGGCATCTTCTGATCTGTGACTAACAGCCATTTATTTGGGTGCCCAGTGAACTTGCACACTTTCCCATTACCCCTTTCATTTTTCTTCAAGGAAAAAAAACACACCTTTTAAAGCATAATTGCTCTTCTCCTTGAACTCTCCACCAAGGTTGACTCAACGTTCATCCAGGAGTAGTTCTGAGCTTACTCTTAACCAATTAGTGGAAACCATAAAAAAAAATTACTGATTAGGCAAAAGTTCTTTGAATGAGAAAGAGTTCTGTGAAGTCCTTCCCTGGGACTGGCAGATGGAAGAAAAGTGGATCTGAGGGTGCTCGCTGTGGGTTTGAGACTAGCAGGTGGGGGAGGATGTTTTGTTAGCAGCAGTTCATCAGCGAATCCCATTACTTAATAGGGTTATCACTCTTAGCAAAAACTGCAAATTACAGTTTCTTTCTCTCCAGGCTGAAGATAACATCCTTAAAAATTTTGCATCCACAAATAGGATCTTGTTAGCAGAAACAGGGTAAACAGAAGCATGCTGAAAATGCTATTTGCCTGCAATTCAGGCTGATGATTTTTTTTGCTGGAGAAAAAGTAGCATCCTGTCAGCCTCTCTACCTCACTGTTCAGCGCTGGTATGGACTGTGGGCTGCAGAGATAGGAAAATGCTGCTTTGTTCATCACCAGCTGCAGGAGACGGTCTTGTCCACCAGGAGTAAATTCACAGGCTCATAAAAAAAACTCTCCCGGAATCACCGCCAAGCCCAGATCCTTCTGCTCATCTGCCTGGAAGGGTTTCCTGTGATTTAGGAATCCAGGAGCACCACCTCCATGAAGCCTCCTGAGACTCTCGCTTCGCATCTCATCACAGGACTCTGAGAGCAGCCCAGGAACAGGTGCTTCCGGCCTTATCCCTCTCCCTCAAACCTCACTCCCTTGGTTCTGGCCAGTGGTTAAGTCCAGAGTTTCATCTGCAGTGTCCTCTGCACATTGCACATGGGTGTCACCTATCCTGTTCCCTGAGAGAGAGGTGCTAAACGTGACGTCTGCCTTGACCCCTGAGGAAGACGGCCTGGGAACCCTGAGGAAGAGAAGAAGGTATGACTAAGAGTGTGTCAGGCAGCAGATAGCAAGTCCTGAGGGTGACATCATAGACGGGGGCCAGGAACGCTGGCCCCTCTGTGAAACGGGACGTGAAGTGCTTTGGTTTGAAAAGGCACTTGGGGCCAGGAGCACTGCAATGGAGTCTCTATTGGGCAGGTCCCCTTAGGGCAGCGCTACATCAGCACTGTGTCTGCTGTACCCTGGTAGGCCCCCTACCCCCTAACAAGGCCCCTCCTTCCAGTCCACCTGTTCAGATTTTTTTTTTCAATTTTTTTTCCCTCTCTTGGCTCACAAAGCTGCAGAGGAGAGGAGTTTGAGACTTTTTCTGGGCTGTATGTGACCCCCGAACCTCTCTCACTTCCCCACCTCTCACCCCTCTTGCCCTTTCTTCCCACACATTCCTTGGTCCACCACATTCCTGAGAGCTGTATATAATTCCCCCCGGGAGGGACTTGGTACTCTGTGGCTGGATTTTCCTTTGTGCCTTTCCAGGCACTTTGCTCAGATGCAGTCTTCCTTCGCTTGGCTCTGGAAGCATTTTTTTCCTTTAATGTTTTTATTGCCTTTGTCTCTTGCACTCCCAGCCCCAGTGAGGACATCTCTGTGACTCTTTGAGTCTTATTTCTTCCACCAAATATGCCTCTAAGGGCCTTCGGGAGAATAATCCTTCCTAGTCTTTTTTCTTGGAAACAGGATGGCAGATGAAAAGTGGCCACGTGAAGATTAGAAACTTTTGGGGCCAGAGAGATAGTACATAGGGAAGGCTCTTGCCTTGCATGTAGCTGACTCCTGTGATCCCTGGCACCACTAGGGTACCCCAAGTTCTACCAGGAGTGATTTCTGAGCACTGAGCCAGGAGAAAGCCCTGAGCACTGCTAGGTATGATTCAATTCCACCCCCAACATTAGACATTCTACAGAGTCAAATCTTAGGGCTGGGGCTGATACACCCACAGTTACTGTACAGGCCTGCATGCACCCGAATTGGACTGGATTCTTGGAACCACATGGAATGTCACTGGGTACAATCCTGAAGGCTTGCTGTGCCTCTGGGGTTGCTAGCTCTTCAGGGCCTTTGTGTGGAGTCCTTAGCCGATTGGGTGAGAACTGCCAGTGGGTCCCCTGGATGTCCTGAATACTATTTGGGAAGCCCCTGCCAACTCCCTGCCAAAAACAAGAGTCAAAGCTGGGAGAATCCCTAAGAGGCCTCTGTGGACCTGGATCTGGAAAAGGGACCAAAAGGAGAGTTCAGGATCAAGCGTATCTCAGCCCACCTTTTTGTGACTCAGAATCCTTTCCTCCCACACGAGCTCTTGAGTGTGGCTTCATTTCTAACCGTGGCTCACACACAGCCCGTGAGGACACGGAGGCCCACAGCCTGCCTCATGCCTGGAGATGCTGGGTGAGGCTTGGGTCATCTCTCCAAGCTGTGATTGTTCCTCCAGGCCCCAACCCTCTGCTGGATCATGCTCCCAGCTGGGGGTTTGAGCTTGGGTCTGGACGAGTGTGCAACTGGGGTCTGGAGGAGACCATGGGCAGGGGACCAGTGTACTAGTCTGACTCTGGCTAGAAGTCAGCTGAGACAGAAGCACCAAATTGATTCTCTTGGGAACCAGGCTCAGCATCGAGCACTTCAGGCTCCGCAGACACTTCCTTGCTTCCTCAACTGCTCTGTGCTGCCGGGCACAGGAAAAGCAAGTGGATTTCTGTTGGATTCTGTTTTCGGGCCACACCCGGTGGTGCTCAGGGCTTACTTCTGGCTCGGCACTCAGGGGTCATGGGAGTAGATAAGATGCCAGGGGTCGAACCTGGATTGGCCGCGTGCGAGGCCAATGCCCTACCTGAGGTGCTATCTCTCCAGGCCTGGAAGGGCAAGTTGAGCCAGTGCTTGGAGCGCAGGCCCAGGCACAACATCGGAGCCAGTTGAGACCTGTTCAAGCCCCTCTGGGGTACTGGCAGTGCCTTGGCTGTCTGGAAGGTATCTGGGACCACTCTGAGCCTGCAAGCTGTGCAGCCTGGCCTGTTCTGACTGTTCTCATCTCACAGGCCTTGGTCGTCCATCTACAGGCGACTGCCCACCTTCCTTCAGGGCCTCAGAATACGAACCTCTGCAATAGATGGCAGGCACAGGAACAGAGGTGGGGGTGGGGATGTCACCTGGCCCATCTGAAGCAAGACTAAGATAAAACATCTTCTTTAGTGCAGACTTGCTCCTCAGGCAGCCACGGCTGCTCCTATCTCAGCTCTGCTGACCCAGGCTACTGACTCAAGGAGGACCAATCTCGAAGAGTCTCTGGGCCATCGTGTGGCGCTGCACAGGTAGCCTGCCTCTTCTCAGCCAGCGAAAGGAACTGTGTTCCCGTGCTGGACCAGAGGCACCTGTTCCGGGACCACGTCGTGGTGTATGTGCACGCCTGGCATGTGCTGGGTCTTGGCTTTAACCCCAGCACTGCCCCAGGTTGAACCCCTCCACCACTGCATACGCCTCCTTTTTTTTTTTCTTTTTGGGTCACACCCAGCGATGCTCAGGGGTTGCTCCTGGCTCTGCACTCAGGAATTACTCCTGGCGGTGCTCAGGGAGACCATATGGGATGCTGAGGATTGAATCCGGGTCGGCCACGTGCAAGGCAAACACTCTACCCGCTATACTATTGCTCCAGCCCCGCATATTCCTCTTTAACTGCCAGAGGTAGTCCCTGAGCACTTCAGGGTCAGCACAACAGCCAACCAACAAAAACCCTGACCCCTGCAGACACCTTGATTTCACTGGGATGGGATCTAAGCAGAGAGTTATTAAAAAATCTGGAAGTTGCCGAGCACGACTCACTGAGTTGTCACCCCCCCACAACAATAGACACAAACAATTTTTTTTTCATCTTTGAAAAAGAAACCCTCTTTGGTTGAGAATTAAGGGGACGTGGTGGCTAAGGAAGCTTAGAAGGACCCAGCTAAGGCAGGAACCTGATACAGAAACTTAAGCAGATGCCCAGGATCCTTTTCAGCATAGCTGCTATTATTAGCAGACCCTGGGGCTGATTTTCAGCCGGGTTTTTCCTGTGGATGTAGGAGATCAGAGCTCAGGGCTGCCCTGGGGACTCCCTGGCTTTCCCAGCATGCTTAGTTGGCAGAAATCGGTCGTATAACTTTGTTTTCATTAAGTGCTGCAATGCCAATGAAAGCAGCCAGTACCCACCACAATCCTGATTATCACCCCATTCTGCCAATCAAGACCCAGGTCAATGCCTTACATATGCTACATATAAGAATCCCCCTACGTAAAAGAACCACCCTGGGATCTTTTAATATCCCTGATAGCTCAGGGCAGGGGCAAGAACTCAGACGGCAAGTGTGCATCCCCAGGTTGAAACCCCGCCTCTGCATTCTCCTTCTCTGCCAGAAGTAGTCCCTGAGCACTGCAGGGTTGGCACAAAAGCCAACAAACAAAAACCTTGACCCCTGCAGACACTTCAACTTTATTGGGATGGGACCTAAGCATGGGCTTCTAAGAAAGCCTCCTCCATATGATTTGATAGAGTTTAGCAGTTTGGAAACTCCTGGCATAGCCCCATGCCTTGTCTTCTACCTACACACTGTCATGGGGAACCACCAGGGGAAACTGCACAATGCCTCTGCTCATTTATGGTTGTTTCCAGTTCACCAGCAATGTGGCCTCATGCCTTAGATCCAGAAGGCAATTCTGACCCATCCTTAGGGCCCCACTCCTAAGGTCACTCTGGGTTCCATCTCTGCCCAGCCTCCCTACAATACTGAAGCCGAGCAGTTTATATGCTGGGGCTGGAGAGAGAGGACAGAGTTAAGGCTCTTGCACATGGCTGACCCAGGTTCAATTCCAGGCACCCCATCGGGTCACTGGAGCTCATCAGGAATAACTCCTGAGCACAGAACCTGAGTAGGCCCTGAGCCCCACCAAGTGTGGCCGCCATTGTGGGGTTTTTTTTTTTAATGAATTTATATGCTGAATTCCTTGGGAATAGAATTCTAGAAAGAAAGCAGGAGCGAAGATAAGAGAGTCAGAATGTGAGCAAGTGTCTTGCAGGTGCAAACTGACCTGGGCCCCCTAGAGAACTGATGGCTCAGTCCAGAAGACATCTCCAGAGAAAACACGCTCACTACCCATCCTCACGCAGCTGCTTTTGGGGAAGAAGGGAGCTGGATTCATCCTCCAAACCCCATCTCCCTCTGGTCAGCTCACTCGCTGCCATTTCCAGATGGCTTATGTATGTATGAGGACCAAGTAGATTCCACTGTATTTTGCATCTCAGTTGTAAAAAGAAAGCTCCCAGGCAGAAGGGGAGAAGTGGAGGACAGGGTGGCACAGCATGTGAAAAAAAAAAAAAAAACTGCATCCACTATTTATGTTGTGGAACCACCCCAATTTTAATGCCTTAAAGCAACCACTATTTAATTTGCTCATGACCTCACAGGTAAGGACTTACCTGCTCAGCAGAGCAGCTCTTCTGTTGGTCTTGCCAGGAATACTGGCCAGCAACTCTCCTCCAAGAGCTGATCTGGGACCAAATGACTTGGCCAGGCCATGCCCATGTGCCAGGGGGTGGATGACTGTAGATAGTAGGGTCACAGCTTGGGCCTACCAGGCTCTGTGCAGGTGCAGCTTCCCTCTGAGATCAGTCATCACGGGGCCAGGCTGTTTAAATGCCAGTGGCTGCCCATGTGGGTGGGTGGAGCACTGGACCCTCTGGCAGGGCAGGAACTCAGCCCACCCTAGCCCGAGAAGATCCAGAGACCTGGTCCAGAGATCAGGCCTTGGCGATGGCTTCTCTCTGGCTTTTATTTTTTTAAAACATGTAGACCAGATATAGGAAAAAATAAAAACACATATAAGAACAAAAAACAAGGGCCAAGAGGACTGGTCCATGATAGGAAGCTGCCACTAAGGGACAGGGGGCATGTAGTTAGGACAGAGGAGGGACCACTAAGACAATGATAGGTGGAAATGATCACTTTGGACAAGAACTGAGTGATGAAAGGAGGGAAAGTAATATGCGTGATACCCTTTCCATAACACAGTATTGCGAACCAAAGTGCTAAAACGAGAGAGAGAGAGAGAGAGAGAGAGAGAGAGAGAGAGAGAGAGAGAGAGAGAGAGAGAGAGAGAGAGAGAGAAGTGCCTACCAGACTACCAGAGTGGGTGGGGGAGGGGTGGAAGGAAGGAAACTGGGAACATGGGAACATTTGTTGTGGGAAATATACACTGGTGAAGGGACAGGTGTTAAACATTGTCTAACTGAAACTCAATCATGGGCTTTGTAACTATGACTCTCACAGTGATTCAATTAGTAAAGCATAGGAAATATCTACACAATATAAGAAAGTGGAGAGAGGAAAGGGTTGGGGGGTGGGGTCAAACTGAATGCCATACTTATTAGAATAAAAGGCATTCAAAGTAAATATAAAAAAAAGGTCTGGAATCTGGAAAAAACCCGAATGTCCTAGAACGGATGACTGGTTGAGGAAACTTTGGTACATCTATACAATGGAATACTATGCAGCTGTTAGAAAAAAGGAGGTCACAAATTTTTTATTTAAGTGGATCGGCATGAAAAGTTTCATCTAAGTGAAATGAGTCAGAAAGAGAGAGACAGACATAGAAAGATTGCACTCATCTATGACATATAGAATAACAGAGTGGGAGACTAACACCCAAGAATTGTAGAAACAACTACCAGGAGGTTGACTCCATGGCTAGGAGGCTGGCCTCACATTCTGGGGAAAGGGCAACTCAGAGAAGGGATCACCAACTATAATGTAGTCGAAGGCCATGTGGGAGAAGGGAGTTGCGGGCTGAATGAGGGCTAGAGACTGAGCACAGTGGCCACTCAACACCTTTATTGCAAACCACAACAGCTAATTAGAGGGAGAGAACAGAAGGGAATGCCCTGCCACAGTGACAGGGTGGGGTGGGGGGAGATGGGATTGGGGAGGATGGGAGGGATGCTGGGTTTACTGGTGGTGGAGTATGGGCACTGGTGAAGGGATGGGTTCCCGAACTTTGTATGGGGGAAGCATAAGCACAGATGTGTATAAATCCGTAACTGTACCCTCATGGTGATTCATTAATTAAAAATAAATAAATTTATTATAAAAAAAAAAAGGTCTGGAGAGATGGCATAGGGCGGAAGGTGCTTGCCTTGCTTACAACCAACCCTGGTTCAGCCCTGGCACCACATATGTTCCCCCAACCCCTCCAGAAACGATCCTTGAGCACTGCCAGCTAAGTGTCCCAAACACAAACCAAACAAATATAAAAAAAAAAAAACTTGGGTTTATAAATTTTTGTACCATTATCTTACAAACTGTTTATGTGCTTGAAATACACCACGAAGTGAAAATAAACACACATTAAAGTCACCAAGCTATTTCAGTTCTGATCTGAATTCAGCTTCTAAGCTAGTTTTTTGAGAGCAGTTAATCTGTGAGGTGGGCGAGAAAGGTAAGGCACTTGTCTTGAACCCCACAGACCCTTATTATAATTCCCGTGTCAGGCTGAACTGACTGCACATGAACTATTTGGGGGTTTCTCCCAAGCAGAGCTCAGGGGCTGCAGGGCCGGTCCCCAGTGAGGCTCAGGCAAGTGCTGCTCAGGGCCACACGGACAGCCTGCTGATGACAGGAATCAAACCTGGGGTCTTCACTGGCAAAGCAGGCACTTCAGTCTCTGAGCCGTCTCGCCTGCCTGGTACATGAGATTTGCAGACTGAAACCAGAGAGGCAACCCACAGCCTCTGATCTTGTCCGGCTGGTCTCACCACAAATGAGCCAAGCATGCAATTCAAGGAGCTCAAGTCCCACAGAGAAATTATGTCCTGGCTTATCTAATCAGAGGGGAAGGGGTGGGGCCAGGACTTTAAAGACAGTTTCTGTTTGACATTTCAGCTTCTCTCCTCTTGATGACTTCACGGTGTCTCTCATCAAGAAATCCCCCTCCTGGGGCCAGGGAGGAGGGAACTCACCAGCAGGCTGTTCTAGAGGAACGTCCTTCCGGCTCAGGAGCTAAGGAGAAAGGAAGGGAGATGCACAGAGCTCACCAGCACATTTAGTCTCATGGAAGAAATCTAATTCTCCCAACCTAAGTCTCTGTTCACTATAAGGTCCAGTTACTAGGGCTGGAGACTTAGCCACATGCCCGTTTTTGGTGGTGTGACTGAGGCAGAGTACAAGGACTGGTGGCCTCATAAGAAGGGAAGATGGAGCAGTAAACAAGGGAAAAAGAAGCAACTCTCTAGAGAAAGAGGAAGAGGCTGTCATCTGACAAGAGGAGGAAGGAATCTCGAGGACCCAGAAATCACCATGCACGATGCAGAGTGTGGGACAGCATAAAAGCTTTGGACAGGGACACCGTGGAGCAAGTCATTCTGGCCTCTCCAGAGTCGCCAGCTTACCCTTGATTTACTGAAACCACCCCCCTCTTTCTCTCGGCACCAGTTCCAACGCCTCTCTGCGCTCTTACTCATCGCCTTTCTTTCTAAAGGCAATAACCCTTGTGTTGATCACCCCCCTGAGAGGTCATTATGAGATATTCAGTGGCTTCTAAGGAGTCAGGCCTTGTAATTCAGAGGCAACAGCAAAAGAAAGGGAAATTGATAAGCTAATCTCACTCAAGAACTTATACACAAAAATCCTTTAAAACTCACTTGCAAAAAATAAGCCAGCAATGTGTTGGATTGCTCATAGTCACCATTATTTAACCTGAAAAAAAAGTCATGTATTTAAACATAATTTCTCAGGAGTCTATGATCAAAGGATTGCAGATAAGACTCAAGTAGTAGAGGGGCCGGAGCTATAGCACAGCGGGTAGGGCGTTTGCCTTGCACGCGGCCGACCCGGGTTCGATCCCCGGCATCCCATATGGTCCCCCAAGCACCTCCAGGAGTAATTCCTGAGTGCAAAGCCAGGAGTAACCCCTGAGCATCTCTGGGTGTGACCCAAAAAGCAAAAAAAAAAAAAAACCATTCTAAATTGGACCTGGGGAAGACAGTAGGGGGGGGGATAAAGCACCTCATTGGCAAGGTTCTGGTTATGTGTTCAAATCTTTGGAATCCCACATATGCTGAGGGGGAACTCACAGATCTGCTATCTGGTATCTCTGGTGCTGCAAGTGATTTCTTGTTACACCACAGTCAAGGGTGTGCAACACCCACAAAAAAAGGGGTATGACCCCTGGCAAGCAAGGGAACTACATTGACATGTGAGCACCACAGGCAGAAAGTATGGACTCTGATGAGCACATATGTGAGCACCAAGGTGACCCCTGTTGAGTACCTCTGACTAAAACTTGTGTCCCTCAGCTAAGTGTTCGATTTCCCGCTAGCACCACAACCTACCAAGAAATCCTCAGCTAAAAATGTCCCGGCACATTAGCCAAATGTGTGTGCAGCCCCCAGTTGAGATGATAGTGACAGCAATGAAGGGGGGGAGGGTGGGAATGCATAGAGATAAATAAATAAAACAAATTCTAATGAAAAACTATTTCCTTAAAGTAAAGGTAAACTATTGCCAAAAAAAAAAATCCCTCAAAATAAGGACAAGTAGAAAGATGACTTCAGGATAACAGTACTGTAGGGAAAAAAAAAACACAAGAAATGAAAGATAAGGCACATCCCCCCACCGCCATTAGATCCCCCCACCACAACATATGATCCCCCAAGCACTGCCAAGAGTGATCTCTGAGTACAAATGCAGGAGTTAAGCCCTGAATAGTGCTGAGAAGGAAGGAAATAATGGAGGTAAGGAAGGAAGGAAAAGAGGGATGGGAGGAGGGAGGGAGGAAGATGAGACCTTCATAAAGAGGCAAATTCCTTTTGAAAAATATGAAAGAAGAAATAAACTGGAAAGATTGATAGTGTTCTTGGAGGGAAAAACTCTATGCACAAAGAGGATATTTCCCACCAACATGGTAAAATTATAATCAAAAATCCCATCGGAGTTTTTCCCGGGTCATTCTCAGAGGCGTTCATTTTCCCGAAGGCCAATCCAAGGGAAAGGCATACGAAACGATGAGGGCTGACAGCCTGGGTTCTTCTTTGCTGCCACTCTCGAGTGTTGGGGTCAGAGCCTCCGGCCTCTCTCACTGCAACGAGGGAATGAGCCGAGGATCCTTGAGTTGGATCCATGACCCAGACGTGTTTCAACATCAGCTACATTTTATGTTTTTGAAAGAGGAGCAACAGAAAGAATTGACTCCTGCTGTTTCTCTTGCTCAGGACCCAACGCTCTTCCACCCTGGGAGCTGGCCAGCACGGACCTAATAAATCACCCCACCAGTGGAAAAAATGCCTTCATTCCATTCCGTGAGTTTTAGAAATCAGCGTGTGACTCAGTCATCCCCTGACTTCATCTCATATTTTTCTCCATCGCTCCACCATTGGGGATAGTAACACCGCAGGAAAAACTGACATTCTGAAATTGTGCGTTTCATCTCCTTCCAACATGGAAACACAGGCTCAGTGAAGAAGGAAGAGCAAGGATCCCCGGCCAGCTTTCCGCCTGGACACAGGCCCTGCAGAGGCATCCAGGAAGAGCCTCGTTAGGAGCTGACTCTATCAGGTCACATCAGGAGGCTGGCGCCTGTGGCTCAGGCGTAACTGACCATGTGGACAAGATGTGGCCCCCTCTTGCTTCACTCTGTGCGTCCAGGCTGAAGGTATCTCATAATTCGCACAGCTCAAAAGGGGGAACCCCAACCTCTGCACTCATGTGTGCCCAGCACCTCCTCTTTTGTGCATCATTTTGTCTTCTTGGACTCACATAAAGATCTTGCAAGTAGTGTCCTTGGAAAAGTGGGGGAAGATGGCCTTTTAGAGGTAGGGAAGGAAACCCAGACTTCAAATTCACAGCTAGGGGGAACACAAGCCAGACGCCACCACAGCCAGACAAATAGGGGTATGACGAATGTCCTAGGATCAGAGTGGTCCTACAGGGGTGAGAGCACTTGTTTTATAATGCAGCCAGTACTGGGTCCACCCCCAGCACTGCAGAGAGTCCCCAGAGCACTGCTGGGGGTTCCTTCTGGGCACAGAGGCAGGAATAGCCCCTGAGCACCACCAGGTGTGGCCCAGACCACCCCCCACCAAAGTGTCCTGGACTCTTGTGTCTCCACATCTCATTAATCATTGCTTTCTTTCTGAGGGGTTTGTCCCTGAATCCCACCTGCATACAGTGACCTGTGTTCAAGTGGCCGTTCAGGTATGGTCAAGATGACCCGTCACCACAGCTTTTACTCCCTGGAGCCCAGGCTCAGGTGACACCGAGGAAAGGTATTTTTAAAATTTTATTTATTTATTTTATAATTAAATTACCATGAAATACACAGTTCATGAGTGGGTTTCAATTATACAACGTTCCAACTGCCATCGCTTCACCAGTGTACATTTACCACCACCAGCTTATCTCCTTCCACCCCCCAACCCCAGTCTGCCTCTATGGCAAGTACTTTTTCTCTCACTCTCTCTCTCTCTCTATCTCTCTCTCTCTCTCTCTCACTCACTCTCTCTATCTTCTATTGGGCATTATGGTGTTTTTTTTTTGCTTTTTGGGTCACACCCAGCGATGCTCAGGGGTTACTCCTGGCTTTGCACTCAGGAATTACTCCTGGCGGTGTTTGGTTGACCATATGGGATGCCGGGGATTGAACCCAGGTCGGCCACATGCAAGGCAAACGCCCTACCCGCTGTACTATCACTCCGGCCCTGGCATTAATACAATTACAGAAAGGTGATCATATATATCTCTTTATCACTTTCAGCCCTCAGTTCTTGTCCAGAGTGATCATTTCCAATTATCATTGTCACAGTGGTCCCTTCCTTGTCCTAACTGTCCTCTCCATCCACTTGCGACAAGCTTGAGAGAAGATCTTTAGACTCATCATATCCCTACTAATGGGAGAGGACCGTATCTTCAAGCAAGCACTGCTGAGCACTACCTGTGACACCCGCACTCCTTGCCCAGAGACTGGGGATGGTGCAGTCACCTGGCCAGCCCACTGCTGACACCTTGTGGCTGAGAAGCCACCTTGTGCCTAAAGCAGCTTCCTGCCCATTTTCAGTGACTCCAAGCACAGGGTGGGTAGCAGCTGCGAGAGGGGGAGCAGCCAGATCTCTAGACCTCCTCCTGCTATCCTTCCCGGCCTCTCCTGGAACCCACTCCCTGAGCCTGCAGTGTCAGAGAGGCTGGGAGTTTCATCAGCGCCTGCCATGGCCATGGTGGCAGTCACGGGCTCACTAGGTGGCACCTGCTGCCCGGGGCAGGAAGCAGAACCCCCTGGGTATTGGGAACAGCTGAAACAAGGATGCTCTCTCAGAGGCAGGCAGGAAGTGCTCATGGGAACACTGCCTGCACTTTCGGCCCCGAGTCTGCTGCCGGAAACCAGGAGAACCTGGTGACCAGAGGACGCCCAGCCTGGGACCAGCAGTTCCCAGGACTGTCATGCTGGCCAGTTATATCATGCAGTTTGACAAAAGTGGGAAAATGCATCAGTTGTAGGACTTACGAATGATCCTCCAAATATTAGCCAAAACAGCATTTGGCAATTAAAGACATAGAAAAATTATTATTATTAACAATTTCAATACGGAATCCCTGGAGGGGCTTGCTCTGCTGTCTGCTGCAACCCTACTAAATAGACCTGACTAAGAATAAGAAAGGGCCTTCCTATATTGATATGTCAACCCTTTTGTTGCAGTCTCTCGCTGAGGAGTCATCAGTGTTCTAGGATGTCTTGCTCAGGGAAAATCTGAGTTCAGTCCCTAGCACTGTACATGTTCCCCTGAGCTCTGCTAGGAGTGATCTGTGAGCACAGATCCAGGAGTAAGCTCTGAGCACAGCTTGGTGTGACCCAAACCCTCCCCTACCCTAAACACTCACCCTCCCCCCAAAATTATGTGGTGTGCAAGGATTTCAGTTCATGACTTTGTCTTTCAGTTTGGGGAGCACATTCAGCAGAGCACAGGGCCTACTCCAGGCTTGGTGCTCGAGGGACCAGGTGCTGGGGAAGGGACAAGGGCTCCTGCATGCAAAGCATGAGCACAGACCCTTTGAGCCATCTCTCCTCAATTCACAGTATTTTTAATACTCCTCACAGCGGTCATCAAGGCACTGTGATCAGCTTCGTTTGCTTGATTAAAATATATTATATATAGACCAATCTATCTCCAACTCCTGCCTGTGCTATTACCCTATACACCACTCCATTCCCTAGCCCTATTTCCTCACCTAGAAATAAAAGTTTGGACAAACCCACATTGTGTACATAGTGACGTGTGGATCTTGCTGCAGCCGATGCTATCACACAGTCTTCTCAAAGATCCAGATGTCAAACCCCGTGCTTTGGGGCCTGGGAGTCTGCATTTCTATCTTCCCTCACTACTCACTTCAGGGGCACATGTGTTTGAGGAAGGGGTATATGTGCCTGGCCCAGGGGCGGGGAGGGGTGGCAGCAGTCTGAGAGTTAGCCAGTCCCATAGGCACTGACAAGAGAAGCCTTTCCTCCAAGAGCCCACAGTCCTGTTGAGAACACAGGCATCTGAACAGAAGGTACCAGAAGAGATGACAATGTGTGCTGTGGGAGAAATCCATGAGTGGGCGACCACCACCATCACCACCACTGGGGACTCCAGTCCAGTAGGGCTATGGGGGGGCGGACGCTGGAGGTATCTGAGAAGGAGCGCAGGCCAGGTCCAGGTGACTGCCTAGTTGAACTGGCCACTGCTGCCGCTGGGCTGGGGTGAGAGCCCAGCCCCTGGCCAGGGCGGTGTGACTGTCTGGGACTGAGACCCCATCCCACTCCCTCAGGGGAGGGAGCCTTCGCTCATGCCCTCCCGTCAAGCCAGCAACTGAACAGACCAAGGATTAGCTTGCCTTTCCATTGGCTCCAGAAATGGGCCCAAAGCTCTAGTAACCTCATGGTCCCCTTCAAAGCACTGTGAGGTCAGGTCTTGGGGAGGGAACACGCGTGGGCGGGGAGCGCTCACAGGGGCTGTGTGCCTGTTACTCTCTTTTTTTTTTTCTTTTAGGGGCATTTAAAAATAACAACACTTTTCTCTTTATTTCTATTTTCTTTGTTCCCTCCCCCCACTGTGGTTATTTTTTTCCTTTTAGTTTCCTTGATTGATATTTAAGATACTTAAGATTGCTTGCTTTCTGTGGCTTTGGGAGCCACATACCAAAAACACGCTTACTACATGAGATCTGGCCCATATTTCTGTTTTGTTTGGGGGCCACACCCCTGTGCTGCTGGGGCTGTTCCGAGCTGGGGATCATGCCACCTCCCCATCTCACTGCATGCAGAGCACACACACTAGCCTTCTTTTTTTCTCTTTTTTGATTTAGAGCCAGTGCTCAGAGGTAACTCCTGGCTCTGTACTCAGAGCTCCTGGCAGACTTGGGGGACCATATGGGATGCCAGAGATTGAACCTGGGTTCGCTGCATGCAAGGCAAGCACCTTACCTGCTGCACTCTTTCTCCGGCCCCATGCTCCAGCCTTTTGAGTATACGCAACACTTTCCTTTTTTTCCTTTTTTGCTTTTTGGGTCACCCGGTGATGCTCTGGGGTTACTCCTGGGTCTGCACTCAGGAATTACTCCTGGCAGTGCTCAGCAGACCATATGGGATGCTGGGAATCAAACCTGGGTCGACCGCATGCAAGGCAAACGCCCTACCCGCTGTGCTATCACTCTAGCTCCTACACAACGCTTTCTTATTTTTTCTTTCTTTCTATCCTCCCTTCCTCCCTTCCTCCCTCCCTCCTTTCCTTCCTCCCTCCTTTCCTTCCTCCCTCCTTTTCTTCCTCCCTCCCTTCCTTCCTCCCTTCCTTCCTTCCTTCCTTCCTTCCTTCCTTCCTTCCTTCCTTCCTTCCTTCCTTCCTTCCTTCCTTCCTTTCTTCTTTCCTCCCTCTGTCTGGTGCTCAGTGTTTCACATCTAATGGTGCTCTGGACTTCAAGTATACATAGGGTACCAAACCCAGGTCTCATGCATTTCATCCTACTGAACTATCTCTCTGACTAGGTGCATGTTCTTAAATCTACCTTTTGTCCCTCAGCATGAGCCTTGCTCATGCCTTCTTACCCAGATGGTAATATTCCTGGTCTCCTAACCCAGTGGCCTTTGGCAAAACAGAAGCAGCAAAGCATTAACTCACTCCTCATCTGTGAGTGGGGAGCTGGAGGCTGGTCCAGTCCTTTGGTCTGTTTATGATAAATTCAGGAATTTTTGAGAGCCGGTTGATAAATAAATTATTAATAATTAAAATATACACATTATAATGAAATATTTAAAAAGGAAATCAATACTCAAGACTCATCACGTCCTAATTATTTCATGATGGTATACCCTTGATATGTGCCCTTAAAGTGATTTGGCATGGTAGCACTGTCCTCTCATTGTTCATCGATTTGCTCGAGTGGGCACCAGTAATATCTCCATTGTGAGACTTGTTACTATTTTTGGCATATCAAATATGCCATGGGTAGCTTGCCAGGCTCTGCTGTGTGGGTGGGATACTCTCGGTAGCTTGCCGGGCTCTCCGAGAAGGATGGAGGAATCAAACCCGGGTCAGCCGCGTGCAAGGCAAACGCCCTACCTTCTGTGCTATTTACAGTTATTATATTTGAATGGCTTCACCTTATAGACCGAGGTGCTAAAGCAGCTGGCTTGCTTGAAGTTCAGTTACTTTACATCTTAACTTGAAACCAGGGGAAGTATTTGCCCCCACAGAATCAGGATTTAAGTCAGGATTTAAGAAAAATGGTGAACATTGTTCATGGCTTAACTGAAATGTATGTCAGGTGATCCATAGCTACTAAGTTTCAAATAGCACAAAGATTAGAGAAAATATTCTCCCATTATTTGAAGACAAACATTAGAGTTAAAGAGTCACTCAAATCACTGATGGATGAACCAAGTTGCAACCTTATCATTGTAGTTTTACTTGTATACGTTAACACAAAAGAAAAGATAATTGAGAGCTTTATTTTTCTTTTTGGGTCACCCCTGTAATGCCCAGGGGTTACTCCTGGCTCTGCACTCATAAATTACTCCTGGAGGTGCTCAGAGGACCATATGGGATGCTGGGGATTGAACCCGGGTCGGCCGCATGCAAGGCAAATGCCCTACCTACTATACTATCATTCAGGTCTTTATTGAGTGCTTATTTGGCAATAGCAACCAGGTACAAAAAGTCAACAAATATAAACAAAATAATTCTATGGGAATCAGTGGATTCTTGGGGGCTGGAGAGAAAGTATAGGGGTAAAGGCATTTGCTTTGCATTGCAGCCAACCTTGGTTTAATCCACAGGTTGTCCCCTGAGCATGGTCAGGAGGAATGATCCCTGAGCACAGATACAGGAGTAAGTCCTGAGTATCACTGGGTGTCTCCCCCCGCATCCTCCAAAAAGGGGTCAGTGGACTCTGCAGAAGCTATAACAAAAAGTGCTGTATATTTCATTATTACTTGAAAACTGTGTCAGACATGTCCTGAAAACAAAGCAAAATAAAATTTGAAAAATGTATGCTATGCATTCTAAATAGTAGCAAAATGTCTAACAAATAATATAGATATGTATATATGCCCACATTTTTCCTCATGTCCCCTGGAGAATCCTCAGTTAAATATTGGTCAGTTCACCATAATCTTTTCTAAGCTTTATATTCAGTGAAACACAGCTCCCACCTACCAAGCCGGCAGGAGCTTTAGTTGACTGATTTGGTGGCCACTTGAAGGAGCACTCAATTGAGAGTCCATGCAGAGCCAGGTTCTGCCCTGGATACTGGTGCTTATTAGCTATATGTTCTTGGAAAAGCGACTGGCACATTTTCTATATCATACCTCCCTCCTATGCCAAAATGGGTGCATTGAAGAATATGAATGTGGATTCCTTCCAGCTCTGAAGGGTTATGATTTATGAATATGTTAAGAAAAAGATGGTTTCATAATCACAGGAATGTAACCCAGGGGGATATGGTAGCACAAACATACCAAGTTAAGGATTCCCAACTCAACACTTCATTGCCAATGTCATCTGTCACACATCTGTCACGCACTCCCCAGGTTGGTTAGTTATTAGACTTTCAATAGGGATGACATGAAATTCAGACCAAGGAGTGACGTGAGATCTCATCCACACAGAATGTCTTTAGAGTCCTGGCACTTTGAGATGAAATAGCATCATTCTTCCTGTGGGGACAGGAATGAAGAAATGCCCCAGGGATGACAAGGGGCCTATTCTCCTAACTTCCTTAGATCCTTCCTGCCCCTCTCCATCCGAACTCAGCCTTCCTGTTCCTAGGAGACATCCGGGGACTGAGCCTTCCCTACACCAGACCCCCAACCCATAATGACCCACAAAGAATTGTAATCAAACAGAGAGCACTTGAGAGGTCGCCCGGTTCCCCTGCCACTTCTGCAGGTTGGTCTGGAGATGGTTAAGCAGGATAGTCCTGGGGCAGCCACAGGCAGAGCAGAGGAGGCTGATGGATTAACACTGCATGGGGGAGGCTAAGGAGTTAACACTGCGCAGGAAGCAGGAGCCTCCTCTCTGCCCAAGGAGAAAAATCCATTTTCAATTCTGACCTCAGTGAAGAACTGACTGTTCCTAGCCAAAGGCGTGGAATGACACCTCTTCCTCCCAGTAACACGGGAGGAAGAAGGGCTAGAGCCAGAAGACAGAAACAAAGCAGAGGACAGAGCAAGACGCAGAGGCACAGAGCAGGAGGCAGATGCATAGCCATGAGCCCAGCTAGCCATACACTCACCCGAGTGGGAGGCAGGAATTGCAGGAGACTCAGGCAAAATCAGCAGGTCCTAGAGAAAGAGTCTAGAGTCTAGTAGTCCTCAACCATGGGTTCATGGACTGGTGCCAGTCCCAGGTTTAGCAAGGTTGAAAATCACTAGGCTAGCATCGTGGTTGTAACTGCTGGTCCATGGACAGGTATGCAGCACTGATGCCAATCCACAGGAATAAGAGGGCTGAAGAACACTGTCTACACACACTTGCCTACCTTGGGTATAAGTTCCTTGGTAAATCGGAGTAAATTTAAGGTAGACCATAAGTCTACTGGATAGTTTCTACTAAAGTTTGAACTAGTTCTGGGGGTGTGAGGTGTCTCTCAACTGCTGCAACACTTCCTAAAAAAAAAGCCATGTTCTAAGTAATAGGACACTGCATTTGGGGGTGAGCAGGGGAAACAGAGGCAAGGAGGCAGACAGAGGAGGGATGGGTGGCAGGGATTTAGACAGACAGACAGATGGAACCACAGGCATGTGCACAACACAGAGAAAGATGGTTGCTGAGGGCAGACCTAGCTGTTGGGGACAACGGACACAAGATCCAGGAGATTCCCACCTGTCAGTCAGTCACTGAACTGGACTAGTGCAAGTTGGAGTCCCTTTCAGCCACAGCCCCCACCCTCCACCTCAGGCTCTTACATGAACGTGTACTGCAGAAAAAAAATTTGCATTCAGTGCTAGGAAGGACTTTGTTTCTCATTAAAGCAATGTCTGGCGACCAGTGGGGAGCTTGTCCACTTTCACTTTTACCACAACTGCTGGGGAGCTCACACTATGAAGCTCCTTCACAGGAATTATTTAAACCGTGTCACTCTCAGCTTTGTCCCTTGTCAGAACTTGGGCGAGTTCCCACTGAGCAAGCTCCCAAGGAGAATCATCACACTTGACTCAGGATTATAGAAAGAAGGAAGGAAGAAAACAAAATGTCAACTAATCATTATTTTTTAAAAGTGTAGCTCTTATCCCATTTTTCTGCCCAAGTTGAAGAAACTTTTTTGGAAATAATTTTGAATCACTAACTTGCCCAGGAAGTCCCCGACCTCTTTGGCTTAGGATCAAGGGACTGATCCTGTCCCGCCATCCTACACTCCGGGAAGGAGATTTTTGGGTTTCTTTCCTTATTTCTGTAATTTTTTTTAATTTTATGAAGTAGTTCACAATATTTGATTACATTTAACATTCAAACACCAATCCCACCACCATTACACCTTCTCATCATCATATTTCGAATGAACCTCAATTCCTGTTCCAAAACAGAACCAAAATAATATGTTTTGTATTGTTTGTTATGAAAAACCTCTGAAAATGCTACAAAAAGTATTCTTAGAGGAAAGAGTGTGAAAATTGTTGTATTTCACCCAGGGGCTATTAAGCCCTTCCATAAGAGATTACTAACATGTTTTTAAAGGTTGAGCCTTATGTGCTTATATATATATGTACATAGAAACAGGAGTATATGTGCCTTGCACACAGCTGACCTGGTTTCAATTCCTTCATCCCTCTTGGAGAGCCCAGCAAGCTACCGAGAGTTTCCTGCCCGCACGGCAGAGCCTGACAAGCTACCCGTGGCATATTCAGTATGCCAAAAGCAGTAACAAGAAGTCTCACAATGGAGACATTACTGGTGCCTGCTCGAGCAAATCGATGAACAATGGGATGACAGCGCAGTGCAGTGCTATCTATCTATCTATCTATCTATCTATCTATCTATCTATCTATCTATCATTTCCCTCTAAGATTGGTTGCCTACCACTTTGAACCTCGTCAAATGTGGTGCAATACTCTTGGAGTATGGATGGGGTATGGAGTATGAAGAGTCGCGTGGCCGCAAATGTGGCTGCACGGTCCAGGAATAGGTTCGCTCATGGGTGAGGCTCAGCCTGAGAGCGTGGAGAGCATGGAGGAAGTTGAGTTCTGGAAGTTTTTGGCTGCTGGGGCTGGGTCCCTTGGGGTGGGGAGGGCTCTCATTGACCTCCCTCTGGGGAGCCTGGCGCAGGATCCAGAGATCTTTGGGTTTCTATGTTCATGAGTA
This sequence comes from Sorex araneus, assembly GCF_027595985.1. Classification (NCBI taxonomy): domain Eukaryota; kingdom Metazoa; phylum Chordata; class Mammalia; order Eulipotyphla; family Soricidae; genus Sorex; species Sorex araneus. The sequence goes on along the minus strand of NC_073305.1, from coordinate 133,807,312 downwards.
CAACATGTTTTTTTTTGTTTGTTTGTTTGGGCTTTGTTGTTTGTTTGTTTGTTTGGGGGCCACACCTGGCAGTACTCAGAGGTTACCCTGGTTCTATGCTCAGGGATCACTCCTGGAAGTGCACAGAGAACCATACTGGAAGCTGGGCATCGAGCCCAGGTCAGCTATGTTCAAGGCAAGCGGCCTCCCCGCTGTACTATCACTCTGGCCCCTACAACATATTTATATGATCACAGAGGCTAAAGGCCAGGTTCCACCAGGAAAAGAGAAAGTCCCTCAGCCAACTATGCTCTAGGGGCTTCAGTGAAGGGACTAACTATAAAAGGTGACAGTGAGCTGAGAAGCTTGACAGGGAACAGAGAGGTGAGCTGAGGCTGATGGGACCCAGGTCAGGCTGCCACCAGAGGAGTCACGGAGGAGTGGGAGCTGCTGCTGCAGCCAGAGAAGGAGAGAAACACCTTCTCCTGAGCTCCCAGGGACTGACTCGATCAGGCTCAGGTCACCCACCCTCTGGGTGGAGCAGGGAACGTCACGGGCCAGGTCTGAGGAAGGTAGGCCCAGGATTTGCCACATACTGGAAATCAGTCCAGGAGTAGGTATTACAGGTTCCATGTCACTGACACAGAAGCATTTTAATGCCTCAGAGGAGGCATTAAAATTCAATCCAGGGGCCAGAGGGGTGGTGGGGTGTGTGTGGAGAGAGAGAGAGAGAGAGAGAGAGAGAGAGAGAGAGAGAGAGAGAGAGAGAGAGAGAGAGAGAGAGAGAGAGAGAGAGAGAGAGAGAATACAGCAGGAAAGGTGCTTGCTTTGCACTGGTTGACCTAGGTTCAACCACCAGCACCCCCCCTATGGTCCCCAGAGCACCGAGCCAAGAGTAAGCCCTGAGCATTGCTGGGTGTAACCAAAACAAACAAACAAACAAACAAGCAAACAAACAAAAATTCAACCTAGTCAACTGTAGTGACATTAAACAGGGAGGCTGTAGTATACACTTTGCTCTTCCATCTCCACTACCCCCCCACCCCCACCCCCAATTCTGTCTGTTTGATCTCCAGAGATGTGTCTTGTGGGGAGAGTGCACAGAAACATCCCTGGAGCCAAGAGCTACTTCTGAACCTGCTGCAGTGCCAGGAGCCACAGTCAGGTCCCTGTTTGGCTATCCAGAGACAGGGGGCAGGACTCACAGCAGCTCTCCCCCCCCCCCCCCATTAACTAAGCTGTCATGCAAGTGCCCCATGCACTCTTGGGAGGGAAGAGCAACAGGCCCACATGGACGCCGCGCCAGCTCCTCCTGCTCCCTGGAAGCCCGGCCCTGCAGGAGTTGTCGCCATTCTGATATTAGCTGGGCTGCTTCGGCCTCTCGGGGGCAGATGTTCTGGTGGATCCTTCATTTGGTACAGAAAGCACACGCATCTGCTGGGATTCTGGTTGGCTGTGGCAGACTAAGCAGTGGAGCAAAGGAGACGACGGGGGAAATGAACTCGGGGTGCAGGGGGGAAAGGTAGACTTTCTGGGGGAGTTCATTAGGCAGAGTGATGGGAGTAGGGTCAGCCTCCTGATCTGCCTTCAACATAGAGAAAGGCATCAGGAGAAGGGGAGTTTCCAAGGCGTCTCACTAGAAAGCCTGAAGTGGGGTCTGTGGGGGCTTTTCCTCCGCTGCTTCGCTGCCTCCAACTGTTCCTTTTCTCACCAGTTGGCTATTATTTCCTCACGCGTTTTGATAATTACTTTATCAATCAAGAAAGATAAACAAAAGCCTAAAAATATCCCTGTGTGAATGAGTTCCCGGAGCCAACCAATCTTAGGACTGTGTTTCTGATTGATTTAAGTTTGTTCCAGACTTGCCTGAGATGCCGTTGGAGGCCCAAGTTGCTCCTTCCCTGTGGATGCCCTGGATTCCACCAGCCTGCAGGACTCAGGAGGGGCAGAGCATGCGGGAAATGCTATCTGCACCCAGTCAGCCCCTTAGCAAGATGGGCCTCTTGTCTTCTCCTCAGAAGGGCACTGGGCCTTTGATTTGTTTATTAAATCAGCAGTTGGGGTCAGGAGTTGAGAGAGAGCTTTAGGAGCCAGCTCTGAAAACAGTACAATGTTGGGAGCTGGTAGCACATGTTGCGACTATTTAAAAAGGTGCCAGTTGCTTAATAAATAGAGTTCGTATTTCAGAAGCCAAAATACAGTTTTAGAGAGGCCCAGTGAGGGACTCTGGCTGCATGTCTGGCCACCATGGGGATGCCCCATCAGTTGATCAAGATCCCTGGGAGAGAAGGCAGTGACGGTGACCTCGGGACAGAAGCCCAAGACCCCATTTCTGTCTCTGTCCCTGAGTTCTTGTTTATGGGATGAAATAGCCACAGGGGCAAAGCTTTCTCCTAATGACACACTGGAAAGGTTTTGATGACAGGTCCCACCCTCACCCACACCCTACTCCAGTTTCCATTTCTCAAAGTGTAGGTCTCACACTCCCACAAACTCGGAGAGGGGAAGAGAAGGGGGTGGGGGGTGGATGGGTGTTGGGTTTTCCTTCCCATCAAAAACAGCAGAGGGCTAACTAACCTCATTAGCGACGTTTTCCGCCAACGCACAGCAGGTACCAGAGGGAGCTCAGACCTGAAGGAAACCATCCACTTTATAGCTGCTCACGTAAAAACCATCAGGAGAATCGGGAAGTGATTCGCCATATGGTGCCCTGAAAGCTTCCAAAAACTAGATGAGAAAGGGGCTTGGAAGGGATTCTTTCCCTTTTGGAGACAAGGAAGATGGAAGCCAAGCATCTGTGGAACTGAGAAAGACACTCTCCCCCAGCACAGCCCTCACTGAATCCCCAGAGGTGACCCTTGCAGCCCCAGGGATGTGCTGCCTCTCCGTGGCTCAGGCACAGGCACTTGGGGTCACCAATGTTGGCTCACTTGACTTTTCCATTAACCAAGCGTATGTTCTCTAGCATAAATGAACTCTACTGTTACATTGTGTGGAAGCTTCGGGACATGGTTTGCCAAATGGAAAAACATTTGAAGGTTGGGAAAATAGCTTGCACATAAATTACTGAAGGCACAGAGAATCTAAAAGAGGGATGAAATCAGAAGCCAAGGAAAAGCGGGGAGGGTGCCAGAGTTAAAACGGAGGGGGGGGGGGGTTGTGCAGAGAAAGCCATGTAATGTTTTCTCTTAATGGTCTGTCTTCAGACCCAAAAAGCGAGGTTTGAAGCCACATCGGAGCCTCATAAAAGTCACGTGCCTGAGGATTAGGAAGGAGCCTTCCAAGGTTGAGATCAAATCCCTGGTTTCCATCCTTTCTGAGTGCATCTCTCTACTGATGATGTTAAGTGCTGGCCGGTGGAAAGACACACAAAAAGAGCATTGTCTTCGTGGCAAAGGCCAGCTACGTACTTGTTAATTTCCTGATTTATGACAATACAGAAATGGAATGGAGGATACACTCTGTCTGTCTGTCTGTCTGTCTCTCTCTCTCTCTTTCTCCTCCTCACTCACCACCCCCACCCCTCCCCGCCAATCTCCCATTCTCTCTTGTGTGTCTCCTTTAGTGGTAGTGGTGCTGGTGGTTGGTGCTGGTGGAAACTATTAAAACAGAGGCAGATCAGGAAGTTTGTGATAAAGAAAAGCCAGGCTCTGTCTGACATGCGATCTCTCTCTTGGCTTAAGTAAACTTGCTCCTTCAAGGGCTGCCATCAACAGAGTCGGGCTCACATTTCACCACTAAATCTGAGTCAACAATCTCTAATCTGGACACTGGGTTCGGAATCCAGGCTCAGGTTGCACTTGGAAGCTGACAGCAGGGACGAGAGCAGAGAAAAATACGGCCTTTGTTTCAGGTTTGATCGTCCCACTGAGCAGAGCTGAGGTCATGTGTCGTTTTCTGTCATCAACAAGATAAAAGTTTGCACCTCTCTGGCCCTGAAACCACTCGCCTGCCATTTATATGAAGGCCAAGGAGCTCCCTGCCCCAGGATGGGAGGGCCAAGTTTGTGGAGAGCTTAGATTGGAGTCCTTTTCATCTTTCTGACATGTGATACCCTGACATAGGCGGCCCTTGCTGGGTTGCTATGCAGATATACAATTTCTGAAAAGTTACACCCGGAAAGTGAAAACCCCATGCTGGATTAGCATTTCACAAAGAACAGGGATAAAATGTGTAGCAGTTAGGCTAAAAAGCTAAAAAAAAAAAATCTGAATTAAAGTTTCACGAAAGTCTTTTTTTAAAGGATCAATAAGTATAAAAGTATCTTCTTGCATGCTTGGCCTTGGGTCCTGAGGCCCAATCCAGCTCCCATATGTGACAGAGATACTGTGAGCCCCTGGGTAGAGCCAGAAAGGGAGGTCTGGGTACAGATGGGGCTTGGGAGCCTGGGAAGTGTCAAATCAAAAGGATCTTTCTTGGGTGCTGTTGTGTTACAAAGCTAGCTCCTTTCCTTCTACCTGGAACTGTTTTTATTGTTTTTATTTGGTGATCCTCTTTCTCTTTTGTTTAAATAAACCTAGAAAGAAGAAAACAAAACCAAACCCACATAGTCTTAAAGGTTCTGGATAAGTCTGCTGCAGCACTTCCTTCTTCCTTCCAAGTTCAAAGGACATGCCTTCTAAGCTCATTCACACACTCACATACCAATGTTTTCATAAACATAAGTGTTCACTGGGCCAGAGAGATGATTAACTGGGCCAGAGAGATGACTCAAAAGGTTCAAGCAGATGCTCTGCGTGCAGGAGCCCTGGGCTTGATCCCTAGGCACTGCACGATCTGTTTAAGCAGTACTAGTAGCAACCCCTGAGTACTACTGGGTGAGGGCCCCATCCCCAAATAAGAAAGTATTTAAGTATTTCCAATACCAGCGACACAATCTTCTGTACAACATTGACATGGTGGGTTGGAGAGATAGTACAGTAGGTAGGGCACTTGCTTGGCATGCAGCCAACCCAGGTTTAATCCCCAGCACCCCATAGAGTGCCCTGAGCCCACCAAGAGTGATTCCAGAGCGCAGAGCCAGGGATAATCCTGGAGCACCACTGGATGTGACCCCCAAACCCACCCACCAAACAAAGCAAAACACTGACATGGAATGTGGCATGTTTTCAAGGGAAGCCCAGAGGAGGAACTACTAGGGAGTTTCCTTTTGTCTCAGGACCTTCCCAGTAAAACTGCAGCCTGCTCCTCTGGGCTCTCCCTGAGCTGAACTTGTGCCCATAGCTGAGGAGGGTCCTCACCTGCAACTCAGACATCACAATTTCCCAATAGCGTCAAGTTCAGAAGTTCTAGAGTGGGGCCCAGAGCAGGAAGAGATAAAGGGGGGTTTTAAGATGCAAAGATTTGAGAGGCCCATACAGTTTGACTAAGGATAGCAGATTAGTGGAAACAAGTAAATCAGGCAATATATGCTATTGATCTTTACAAAGAAGACTCTCTCTCTCTCTCTCTCTCTCTCTCTCTCTCTCACACACACACACACACACACACACACACACATACACACACACATTTTTTCAATTCAGGGAACAAAACCAAGGCCTCATACATGCAAGGGAGGCCAAACACTCTATAGCTAAGCTATATTCCTGACCCAAAGAAGACCTCATTTGTGCCAGGATTTTATTGGGGGTTGTTAGGTCAAGAAGATATGACACCTGGCTTTTTCCTATGGTTCAAGAGATGGAACCTACTTTTGAGCACCAGTCACTTTTAAAGATGAGATGACCAAAGTCAAAGTGACAGGGGAAAGTCCAGCCACACAGGAAGTACTTGAAGTACTTGGATTCAGGCATATGGAAACCAAAAACCACAAGAGGAAGGTCAGAATACGAATGTACTGATGGAGTGTGGGCTTGGTGGCAGACTGCCCAGTCATGGTTCCAAACTCTGACACTTACTTAGACTCTCTGTGTTCAGTTTCCTCATCTTCAAAATGGGCAGAATCATAGTACTGACCTTAAAGGGTTTTTGTGAAGCATAAATATGATACAACTCAATAGCATAGTACATTGAATAAATGTCCATTACAATCAACAATAATATTTTTTCCTTCATATGTGTGTGTTCATTCCTTCCTAGATGGACTGAGCCAGCCCTAAACATGAAGGAGTGAGGGAAGGGGTCTGGTAGTGGACTAGAATGCCCAAGGCCCTGTAGTGGACTGGAATGACACCATCAGGCATGTGTTCTACTGGCTGACTCAAAGTGATATAGGAGCTGAGTTGATGATGGTATTTCTGAAGCTGAAAAAACATAGCACTTTGGGGCTGAGGGTTCAAATATTGATCCTATTATTAAGTGGCCGAGTGACCTAAGCAGGTGACTTCATCTCCCGGACAGGATCTTCGTCATCCAGCAACGATATGGAGTGCACATGATTTTGTGAGACTTCTTGAATTGGGTTGAGTGACTGTTCTGATAATGGAAACTGCCCATTTGTTCAGTGAGTCAACCAGAAGTCCAGGGACCCAGACTCCAAATAACAGTGAACTCAGTGTCATCCCCCTACCCTCTTGGTGTAGGAGAGCTGACTCAGCAGTGCCACAGCTCACCGTTACCTCATCAGACAGTTTCCCCCTATTTGCACTGGTCACAGGAGAAAGCTCAGAGTGCAGATATCACACCAATAGGCTCATAGATGCCAACAAACTTCTCTCTTCTCCTCTCTCTGAACAACTAGCATAGGCCTATAACCCACCTCCCTTGGACTTTACCTATGGGTCTGTCACCCGTTGTCATTTGTGAGGTGGTCAATACCTCAGAATAAGAAGCTGTCATATAAAAATGTTTCTATTTTATTATCTTATTATTTTTGGTAGGGGTCTTTCGGGCCACACCTGGCAGCACTGATGGGCTACTCCTGGTTATGTGCTCAAGAGACCACATGGTGACAGAGATTGAACTGGGGCACCCCAAATGCAAGGTAAGTGCCTTGACCCCTATACACTCTCTTTGGCCTGCTATTTTCTTTTCTTACTTTTCCAAACTAAATGCAAAGGTCAAAAATGCTGCCCTCTCATAGTTTGGCACCAAGTTAAAAGGATCTGGCCTCCAAGTTTTTGATATCTTGATAGGGAGCACGGATTCAGGAGCCCACAGCTGGCCTCTACTCTATTATGGCACCCCGAGCAGAAAACCTTTCTCTGCACACCTTTGTTTCTTCACCCAGGGAGGGTGCCCTTTCAAGGCTATTCTAAGAATTAAGTGAATGTGTGTGGGATCCACCATGGGGTAAAGCAAGCTCCAAATGGCAGGGTGGTGAAAAGCAGCTACAAAAGAGTTACAAAACTGGTGTCAATGAAACCCACTCCACCATTTCAAGGATACCTCTGAAGCCCTCTCTGTGACTGAGGACTAACTTTCCATATGAGACGGTGCCCAACAGCTGAGGACTCATTTGAGGCCCTCTGAGCACAGTGGAATTACCTGTTGCCTGGGCCTGGTGCATAGCTCTGAACTCCACTGCATCTCAGCCGGCCTGTATTACTCATTGCACTCAGAAGAAGCCCAAAGACCTGTAGTAGGTTTAGTTCCCTGGCAGGGGACACTGATGCCTCCTTCCCTGGTGACCCATACTGAAATTCTGTCATCATTCTGCATTTGCTGCATAGCTGCTCTGGTTCTCAGGATTCCCCCCCACCACCCCACTTGTCTTTAGCTAACAGGAGACAAACACCTCAATCCAGCCTGTGTATCCCATTTCCAGGGTGCAGGAGAGGTCTTTAGGGATTCCATCGAGTGGACTTTGGAGGCCTGGACAACCTGGATGGAGCAGGAGAGAAGTGGCCTCAGTCTACTCAAACAAGAGCAGGTGGACAAAGCAATTCAGAGAAAGATCGGGACATCAGAGGTGACATAAATACTTGGCTCTGAATTGCACAACTTACTGTCTTCAAAGACAATAAGGAGGGCTTTCCAGGTGCTAGAGAACTGAGGCAAGTGACAGGCCACGCATCCTCAAAGGCTTTGCCGACTCACAAGGAAAGCTGAGCAGCCAGACAAGCACTGGTACACTGGGATAGGGCTAAGTGGGGAGTCACCTGTGTCTTGATGGGCTGCAGAAATTGCCTAGTAGGGACCTGGGGAAGATGTGGGGGACAGAGCAGCACCACGTGCAGGGCCAGGAACCAGCTCCTAACGCAGCCCGTGGGAGAGGAGAAGGTGAGAGAGGGGGCCAGGGCATTAGTTACCTCCGGGAACCACTGAGGAGTAGTCTAAAGGTCTGACATGTCCCAGGGTGAGCCCTGGGCCCTGCTAGTCAAGGAAGATAAGAACCTGGAGGAGGAAGAGGAGATGAGGGGAACAAGTGGGCATGTTCTCACACGCCTCTGCCCTGGCTGCTCAGCTTTGGCCCGGGATACTGTATGGGCAGTGTGAGCCTGGGACATGCAGTCAGAACGTGCTCCAACTTCCTTTCCAGAACCCTGCGAAGTTTCAGAAGTAGGGGACATGTTCAGTGACACAAGCCCCAGGGAAGAGCCTTGGGGAGTCCCTTAAGGGACCACCACAGCCCTTTATGCCCATTTCACATCAGCCACAGGTCAGGCTCCCCGCTGGAGCTGATTTGATGTTCCAGTCCTGGGTTATGTGACAGCCCTTCATAACAGGGTAGTTGTGGCCCGGTCAGAGAGTGCAATGGCTTCAAGCTTGTTCCTAGACTCAGTCACCATGAATGCACAACCTTCTGGCTTGGTTTAAAATGAGGAATGCTTCCCTGCCACAAACTTACAGGAAAACCAAAATGACTTTCCATGATGACAGCCATCGTGTTGCTCCAGGTTAGAGGCACAGTCTGGACTCTGGAGCCAAAATCTCTGGATTTGAGTCCCATCCTATAACTCACTGGCAGACACATGCTTGGTGGTTACTTAATGCACAGGGTTTTTCAGCCTTTGTTTGTGACCCAGGAGAAAGAACCTCTGAGGGTCTCTGTGACATTCAGCAAGGCCGGGGCACAGTGTTCCACGGCTGCTGTAGCAATTGCCTGCATTCGCTCTCTATTTCTTCCTCTGTGATTTTGGTGGCCCAAGAGGATTTTGTACTCAGGAAACCCTAAGATTAAGGAAAGGAAGAGGAGAGGAAAAGGCACACTGATGTTTAATGAGAGGTCACAAAATCTTTTCATGTTGGAACAAAGAGACCTTTTGTTCCCAGAAGGTTCCAAATGTTTGCTCGGTGATCTTGGCCTAGAGAACAAGGCAGAATCAATATCCTGGATGGAGATCCATGTGGCCGAGTCCCAAATGAATAATGCCACCAGGGACTTTGTCCCAGACAGCTCTAGCGGGGTGCTGCCCTCTGCCATGTCCTCTACTGGGCTGAGCCATTTCAATGGATTCACAGCACAACTCCCCCACCTGGGCCCTTCTACTTCCTGAGGTTCCCTGAGAGAGAACCCAAGGTTCTAGAACCTTCTCTGGGAAGGTTCCTTCTGTTGGACAAGATGAGTCACCTCAGTGTGGGTGTCTGAGGGTGACCATCACCTCTAATTCCACGTGGCCAAGAGGATAAAATTAAATTTTTCTGATGATAGTTGGGTGTTAATGTACTTTTTATCTTGGAAATTTTGGGGGAATTGTCTTCCGGAGGTACACAAGAGACCTGGGGGTGTGGGAGTCCCTCCCAGTGATACTTGGCTCCCTACATGGGGAGTCTGATGCAAAGGGTCTGAGGATGCAGTATTGGGAGTCCCCTGGACACATACAGAGCAGGTCCCTGCTAGCACATGCTCTGTCTGTATCCCTGAGCACCGAGCTATCTCCAGATCTTCCTCCCCCCGCCACATCACAGAAACTTTGGTGTTTCATTCAGATACTAAATAAGTACCAGACTGACACACTCCAATTTATCTAAAGGACTGGAGAGATAGTATAGGGATTAAGGCACTTGCCTTGCACATAGCCAACCCAGGTTTGAATCACCAGGAGTAATCACTGAGCAGAGCCAGGAGAAAGCCCTGAGTACCGCTGGGTATGACCCTAATACACACCCCAATCCCCCATCCTATCAACACAGTGAAAATAACTAGACTTGAATACCCAAGCCTGGGAGCAGAGCAGGACATGGAGTGGGAGAACATGTGGGGACAGATCCACTGTCTCAAGATCTCAGAGCTGTTCCTCCAAGGTGAGGTGGGAAAACAGGTCCAGAAAGGCACGGGGGTAGGTATCTGCAAAGAAGAGTAAGTTGCAGGGGGAAGGGTATGTCCACATATTTGAAAAAAAAAACAACAACACAACTTCTTCTAGCATTCTAAAATATGTATCCCTAGGGGAGAGAAGGAACACTTTCTGCACCGAGGAACATAACAACCGTACCCGTAAGAATGAGAAGCACAAGAGCAGCACATGCAAGTGCATTTTTTTTTTCCTTCGAGATTTATTTTTGTTTGATGAATCTGACACCGGTCAAGGAGAGGAGAATGTTGGGAGCCCCCACAGGGAAAGGAGTCCCCAGAGGTGGGGCCTCTGCTTCCTGCAGGGGAGGGTTTGGGGGTGGGAGTGGGTTCAATTTGTGGCTGGAAGTTTTCCTTTTTTGTTCACTTTTATAAATCTCTCCCGGGGCTTGCGAGCTTTCCCTCCCTCCCACCTCCCTTGCCCTGTCCCCCCAATTTCTTTTTCTTTTTTTTTTTAAAAAGCGAGCTCGCTCGCCAGGTGTGTCCCCCAAGCTTTCACGGCTCTAATAAATAAGGAGCACCTGTAAAACAGTAGCTTGACTTGGTAAGTGACTCTGTACAAAGGATAATATAGAAATACAGTATGTACACCGTATCCAGGGGTCTGCTGGGCACCCTCGCCCACCTGCCACCAGCCCCACCCCTCCTGCTGCTGGTTCCGTGGCCTTGCTGGGCAAGTGCCCTGGACCCCTCCAGAGGGAACAATTGCTTTATCGGAGTTAGTAAACAGATACACTGAATCACAAGGTGATTTGAATTTTTTTTTTTAAGTTTTCTTTTGGGGGAATTTTTTTCTCTTTTTTTTTCCTTTTCTTCCTTTTTTTTTCTTTTTTTTTTCTCTTTTTTTCTGTACTCATCAGGATGGGACACTCCACAACTGTCTCACCAACTCAGTGCCAGGACACATGCTCTAGAGGACTCGACTCGCAGCTACAACTGTACAAGTGCACACAAGAAAATCTACCCTGTTATCCTCCACCCACTGATTGAGGATCGAATTGCACATTTCTCTTAACCATGACAGGAGAAAGCAAACAGTGAAACAGAATCACAGCCCATGGTTCTCACTTTCCCTCTTGTTTTCATTGGTCTGTCCATACCATTCCCATTATCACCAAAGGGCTCTGCCTATAGAGAGGTCGTTTCCCGACTGACTTCCTGCATCGCCGAAAACCATCAGGGCTGAAATTTCATCCAAGGCTTTCGTGACGCCCAGCAAATATTCCCCCTCGGATTGTTTTACACCTTGAGGGCATTTTGGTCTTCAGTTCAACACTCTTGCCCTGTTCCCAAATGGGGCGCTATTTAGGGGAATTTAAAGAGAAAGCTGAGAAGAATAAACATTTACCGAGTTCTCTTGGCATTCAGTCTCTGAAAAACCACAGTATAAACTATTCATGCTGCTTCTTACATCTGTCAAATCGAAAATTAAAAGCCATAAAAGTGTAACACTGAAAATATGGCATTGAGAAAAAAAAATGGACAAAGGTGGCCTTTGTAAAAATAACAAGAAAAGGTTTATCAGCCAATAAAATATTCTAACTCTTCCTTTAAAAGTGCATCCTGGGCAGGGACAGAGACAAGTCTGAAGCGTGGGGACTCCAGAATGGTCCCCGCTCCGTCGTCGACACGTGAACGAACGGACAGTACCAGGTCCCACACCGTACAATGCCAATCACCGTTCTTAGGGTAGCAGCAAAACCACAGCAGTTTTTTAAAAGATTTAAAAAAAAAAAAAAAAAAGGATTTTTGTCTTCTAATCCATCTCCTCTTCCGGCCTTCCCGTCGTCAGAGGGGCGGGGGTGGGGCAGGGAGGCTCCCTCCCTTGGTCCTCGGGACAAGTCGGGGCTCTGTCCAGTCCAGAGGCGCTGTCCTCACGGTCCCCAGGGAGAAGTAGCAATGGTGGCAGCAGGAGGGCGAGGCCCGCTGGGTGGGTCCAAGACATGCTGGCTTCTCTGGGCTGGCGGCCACCTCGGGAGGGCCGCTTCCTCGGAGATGCTTAATGACAGGAAGCGGCTGGGTTTGCTGGAGTGTTCGCCAGGGGGGTGGTGAGCTGACCAGCTGGCGTCACAGGCTGGCGTGACATGGTGAGCCTGCGCCCTCTCTCCATGCAAGGTACCCTGGGGGTGAGTGTTCCTGCAAAGAAGCGGAGAAGGGGCCCGTCAAAATTTCACCATCCAGACCACCACCAACCGCGGCCCCAGAACGGGGGAGAAACAGCCCCCAGTCAGAGCACTCCGAGGAAGAGCTCTGACACCCCTCACCCGCCCCGAACAGAACAGGTCCCCAGAAAAAAAAGCGACTCAGCAGGTTAAGGAGATGACTGTCCATCACCGTGCCGCTGGCTCCGGCCCTGCTGGCTTTGCGTGAGGAGAGGAAACTTGAGGAATGCTTAGAATCCCACTTTGGGATGCCTTAAGGCCCAGGGTGCACGATGCCCGCACCCCTACCCATGAACTCCAGCATCCTTGGAACCCCGGTCACACACTCAGCTGTGTGTCACTGTGTCACTACAGACTTGCCCCACGTGGGTTTATCTGAGAAGCCCACGAAGAGCTGAAAGCCAGGCACGGTTGCTGGGGGGGCCTCCCCCTCTGACTCCAGGTAACAGCCCTGAATCTTTGCTTCCCAGGAGAAAAACCCAAAGAATTTTCGCACACTCAAAATGTGGCCAGGGAGACCACCGTGGGGGGGAGATTTCTTGAGACAGGCCCATGAGCTGGAAGGCAGGCCTGTCATCGGGGCTTCCCCAATCACAGCTGGTCTGATCCACACCAAACAGCAGCGTGGGCCCGGATCCAGGGCAGAGGGTCTAAACAGAAGTGTCCAAAAGTCCTTTCAGGAGCACACCCCCCAATTTTCTCTACCTTTCTATTCCTCGACTTATTTCCTTTATTCCCCAGCTCTTAGTTTGAAACACAACTACCAAGGACATCCAAACACTTCCAGTAAGCAGCCATTTAGTTAAAAGTTGGTCAACTGAGCCCGAATGTCCCTGAGATCTGGGCTTATGTCTGTCTAGCTCAGCATTTCTCAATTGGAGGAGGGGGTGGGGGTGAGGGGGTCATAGGGCTATTCTAAAGGTCAAGGGAGGGGGGCTACAGCATGGATCTAGGTGGTCAACCAGTATGATAGATGGGCCCTGGGAAGGAAACAAGGTCAGAAAGAAACCACAAGGGACAGAGCAATAGGACAGCAGGGAGGGCATTTGCCTGGCACGCGGCTGACCCAGGTTCAACCTCCTGCATCCGAGATGGTCCCCTGAGCAGCAACAGAAGTACTTCCTAATTGCAGAGCCAGGAGTAACCCCTGAGCATCACTAGGGGTGACCCAAGAAGCCTAAATAAATAAATAAAGTTAAAAGAGACCACAGTTAGGAAAAACGTTGAGAAACACTGGTTGAGCTCAGGTAGCCTTGGCTGGGGTGGGCTCGACGCAATCAGGCAGCTCTCAAGCCCCAAGCCCCACATTTTCCCGCTGCCAGCTCCTGGGGGCTTCAGACATGGTAGTGGGTAAAATGCAACTAACAAAGGGTGACACTTCCCCACAAATGGAGAGGAATCTGAGAATTAAGGGGACATGATCTCAGAAAGGTGAAAGGGACCCCAAGAGATTACATACTCCAATTTGCTCATTTTGCAGCTGATGGAAAGGATGCCGCAAAGAGACCTGCACACTTGCTTGGGGGTGTGCGCAGTATGAACTGGCCCAGAGAGAGGTCCAAATGTGCACAGGGAGGGTGGGAGAGTGTGTGTGTGGGGAAGCGGCCTATGCTTCAAACCCTGCGATCCAAAGAGCTGGTATCAATGGTCGCGATACTGATGATGAGCCAAGAGCAAGGTCTGAGAATCTGAATGTGCACGACAGGAAATGCCTGAGTTCCCCAAATCACATTAAATCACCAGATCTGTGTGCATTTAATATGTATATTAAATAACCGAAGTGAAAATGCAAAACACCACAAGTATGCAAAGGGGGTGGATTACAAGGCCGTGGAAACCTTTTCATTTGGCATGGTCAGATTTGGAAATGTGGAGATTTCTCTCGGAATAAAGAGCTCACTTTGATTTCTTTTGCCTCTCCCTCTCCTTCTGCCGTCTCCCCTACTCCCTCCTTGCTTTCCCCCACTCCCGCAACACACACACACACACACACACACACACACACACACACACACATCCTTTCCTTTCTTCTACCTTCTGTTTTTTCTCTCTTTTCCTTTTGAGAATGAGAGACAATGGCCAGAATGGATACAAAAAACGGATATCCCCAAGAGCCACTATTAAAACGAACAACCTCAGAAATAGCAAATAGACCCACAGGCACAAAGGCGGGCCTCTATGCAGGGAGGAGGCTGTAGTGGAGGGAGAGCGTCCAGGAAGCAGCCTTGGAGCTGGAGGGAAACCGTCCCCACTCTGGGCTTGGGCCCAAGAGTGACCAAATCCTCCAGTCAAGAGGCCTCTGTATTCTTTAAAAGGGGAAACACAAATGTGTGTACCGCTCTTTTCCACGAACCGGGCGACACCATCCTTTTGAATGGAGAATGTGGGAACTGCTTATTCAATGATGCTGTCTTTTCTTCTTCAATGTCATCACGACTTCCCTCACCCCCGAAAAAGACAAATCTTTCTCCAATAAGTTTCTTTATATTCAAATCACCTCTGGACAGAGGCCAAACGTGGACAGCATCAGCCTCCTTGGGGAAGATTTCAAGGCTTTCATAAGAGACTGGGAATCGGGATTATAATGAGAGCCATTCTGGAACCTTGACTACAGCGTTCGTCATCCCAAACACTATAATAATCATTATTATTCTCTGGTATCTATTATTGTCTGGTAAATAATATGTGTTTTCCCCCAAAGTTCTAAAGGGTGCAGCTGCACCACTCTCTATTTTTTGCAACTCCACTCCTGCTGCTCCCAGAGCCGCCTCATGCCGAGCTTATTTTAAGAGAACAGCAAAGCAGAGAGTTTTCTACGGCTTCCTTCCCTCCCGCCACATGCGCGCCATGCTTGGGACACCCACAAAGGCCAGATGGTGGCAGTGCGAGTCCCTCTTTGCTGCTAATATTGGAGGAGGGGGACACCCAAGTCGTCTCCTTTCCTCTTCTAGGAGTGCCGGTGGGTTCAGGGTGCCCCCCCCCCTACATTGATGACACGGGATTAGATCCAGGAACCAATGAAAATGAAGATGCCAATTTGGCCATTTCTGTTGAAGGCAGGACACACATTTCCAGAGTGGGGTGCAGACCCCTATGTCTAGGGGTACTTCCTCCTGTCATCAGGAGAGCGTTACTAGGAACTCGATAGGCTTAACTCATCTTCCTTAATCACAGAGTAATTGTTGGAGAATGAAAGAGGAAAAAAAATGTTTCTGAATACTAATAAATTCTTTCATTGTGGAGACTGTCCAAATATGGCCATTTCCAAGGGCCTGGGAGGTGGTCAGGCCATGGAGCAAATAGAGCCTGGGTGTAGTACTGCATGGACGCATGTGCATGCACACACACGCACACACACATATTTATCTGGCCATTCCTACCTTTGCTTATTTGACCTTTAGAGCCTAAGACTTATGCATTTTAAAGAAAATTTTATAAGTTCTGGGCAACTCCCCTCTACACACAAAGGTGTCCCCAGAAACATGTCACTCATCTTATTCTACACCCAACATTTCCAAACTAGTTTCTCCATAGTACAAGAGCCATTTCCACTAGAAGTCTGCCTTAATAAATTCCTTTTCTAAACCTTTATCCTTCTCTCTTTCCTCAAATACATTTGCACTTAGCACGACCCAAATCCCATAGGTCTGTATCTTGCTTAGCTGTTTAAAAGGCAATGCTCCCAGTTGCTGTCATATTTATCCCAGAGTCTAAAACCCCTGTGGCATCTAAAACCCCTCTGATGAGGCATATATGCCTATGCCAAGTTCGCTTGCCTGGGTTCCAGCCCCAGGCACTAGCACGAGCGATGGCGCCCCCAGTCACAGCAGCCCCTCACTTCCCGGGGTTATAGGCAGCCACTCTGCGCTGGCCTGCGCCACACTGTTTATCTGGGACAATAACAAGTCCCAAAGGACTGGCCTGCTCTCAGGTAGCCACAGCTATTCTGGGACACTCACAAGGGCCTGCAACCAGTTAAGAGCAGAACACAGGTTCAGCACACAGCCCCAAGAGCAGAGCCACACAGGGGGCTCGGCCCCAGACCCACACCAGAGCGAGCTTGGATGGGGGGAGAGATTTGCTCAAAAACAAGTTTGCCCCCTTTCACCCCCCAATTCCCAGGCCACTGCCACTTGACCAGACGCCCTGACAGGGCTTTTCCCAAGATGGAAACGGTATTTGTGTATGAAGTGGAGACCATCTGTTTTCTTTTAGCTCATCGCTTCAAGAAAAGTCACTGAAAAACTTCCCGTCTCCAACCGAGAATGACTGTGGTGGGAAATAACCTGTGATGGGGACCGAGACCAAGTCTTCACCCACCTGTGCTCTTCAGCCCAATTCCCTGATACACAGTTTCTCATATATTTAGAGGCAAAAACATTAAATCCAACAGGAAGTCTTGGTTTCCTTTCTCCTTTAGGAATAACTCTGCTCTTGCTCTTTAATAAAAAACCACCTAAAACCAATCTCCATCTTTGAGTTTTTATTTAACACACCTGGTGGTGTGCAGGGCTTACTCCTGGTGGGGGCTGAGGGACCAAATACGGTGCCAGTGATTGAACTGAACTCAGCTGCATGCAAAGCAACTGCTGTACTCACTGTATTATCTCTCTTTCCTTTTTCTTTTTTCTTCTAAAGTGGAAATATGGGTTTTCTTTGCTTACCTGGATCTATGAGCTTAACAGGCTAAGAGGCCTACTCATTCTTACAAGCTGCCATGCACTGCTACTTCTTGCCTGCTCTAGGATCCTGAGACAAAGCCATGAAAACCACTCTTGAGCATTCTCAGAAGTTCTCATCTTTACTTTAGATAAATGATTCTCTTTAGCTATATGGTATTTTTCCTAGAAATAATCTAGGTGTTTAAATAAATGAAAGAAACTTTTCTCTGGCCCTGTTCTTGAAGCTTGCATGAGTCCCTGCCTAACTGAATATTTCACAAGACCCTAGAGCCTGTGGCAACATCCGTACACATCCATCCATACACAAAAGAGAACAAGAAAGTAATGGCAGGCCAAAGAAAATGTCTTGCAGGAAGAGTTTAGAACACGGCTGCTCCTGCTTTTTGGGATCAAACACTTCCTGATATGATCTGGGAAGGCCATAGTGTTTTGAAAGATGGGGGCCAGATTTTATTGAGCACCTACTTTATGTCAAAGACTGCAACAGATACTCTCATGTACACATTTCACTTGAAAACCAGTCCTCTGCATGCTTATTCAATATACACTTATTTCTTTGAACAGCAAAGGCTCCTGAAGCATGTATGAATGTCGCCACTTTACAGATGAGAAAACTTACCCAGGAAGATTGAGGAATTAACAGAGTTTAAGATGTTGGGGGTGAGGGCTGGAAAAGAGAACTGACCTTTTGTTTATGCTTTATGCTCAAGGTCACCAGCTGGAAAGAACAAAGCTTGGTTGAAGTATTGCTGATAGGGTCCCCAAATTCATTCTCCTCTCCACAGACAGCTACCTGTCTCATCTCCCCTCTTCCTTACTCTGACAAGTGGGGGTTCAAAATGTCAGAGCTAGGGCAAAATGATACTACAGGGATTAAGGAGTCTGTCTCTCCTGCCACTTTCACCAGTTGGATCCCCAACATGGAATATGGCCCTCTGATCACTTCTAGGCATCATTTCTGAGCACAGAGCCAGGACCAGACGCTGAGCATCACAGAGTTTGGTACCCCAAAGACCTACCCCTTAAAATACTTCAGAGCTGTCAGGCACCTTAGAAGCAGACATAATCCAATTTTCTTGCTTTGCAAACAAAAGCTCTAGGAAATGTGGGATAAGAAACAACTATTCCCTTTTCATTCACTTCCCATCTAAGACACAAAGGTAGTTGACAGACCTACCTTCCAAAAATTCTTCCTGGGCCAAATAAGTAGATGCTAATATTGTAAGGTGCAACAGATACAAAGCTTACTTGTTTATAGCTATATTATCTGAACACAATCTCAGGTTTGTTTGTTTTATTTTAAAAAAGAATTGAGAAAAAACAGCTTTTTGTGTAAGTAGCTATAGTCTACGGATCAACAGTAGATGTTAAGATTTTAGAGGAGTTTGGAAAGAGGCCTGATCTCTTTATGCTTTACAACCAGCCTACTTGGCAGAGGGAGCACAGAGAAGGGGGAAAGGGGCAGGTTTCATATTCATGGAAACCACTGCAAAAAGTACGAGTAAGCACAAGGATCACTGCTCCCGCCGCGCCCCCACCCCTCTACACCAAACAGCCAGGAGAGGGGAGTGTGGTTAATAATTGCTTTTTCTGCAACCCTTCCTTCCACCTCTCAGCCCCAGATGTTCAAGTACAACCTATTTCCTCCCTGGATTCAGCTGCCCAGTGTGAGGAAACACTGCCGTGGGCGGTGAGAACATGACCCCCGGCCTTGGCAAAGGGTGTGTAACTCAAGCAGGTTGGTGGTGTCCGGTGTCCACCGAAAGGCAAGGCAGATGAGGACGCAGGTTCTAAGCTGAGCTGTGCTGCTCTGACCTTGAGTCTGGGCTCTCTGCTCGTTCCAGTCTCTCCTTGTAAAAGTGGAACCAGACATCTCAGAATTTCTGGAATGTTTTCCCTGACCTCTGAGGTGGACGGCATGGAAGCGTTCCTTTACTATCCATTACACATCTGACTGAGGGAAGCAGCTTCCCTGTAGGGGTCACAAGGACCAATTGGTTTTTGTTTTTTTTTTTAATCTGGATTGGGGGGGAGCGTCACACCCAGTAATGTTCAGAGCTTACTCCTTGCTTATGTGTTCAGAAATCACTGCTAGCAGGACTCAGGGTTATGGGGCACCGGGGATTGAACCAAGGATGGCTGTGTGAAAGGCAAGTACCTTCACCCCTTGTACTGTGGTTCAGTCCTCCCCTCCCCCCACCTAACTAGTATAATAATTACCTCTTCATACAGTTCATGTAGGTAACTATAATCAGGCACCTTTATGCTATTCATATTGGTGCCTGTCAACTCCATGAAGCAGTGATGTCCTCATTTGTTTGTATATAAAAATACCACGGACCAAGAAACAGTACAGAGGTTAAGTTGCCTGCCTTGCTTATGGCCCATCCTAGCTTGAATTCAAAGCACAGCACATGGTCCCCAGGGGTCACTGCTGAGCACAGAGCCATGAACAGCCCTTGAGCACCACCAAATATGTCACCCTTGAAACAAACAAAAAGGCTCAGTGGCCTTGCATGGTCACTCTGGAGCCACGATGGCCAGACAGGAAAAATGTATTCTTTGGTTTTTTTCATCTGTAAAATAAGTTTAATTAATGATATCTCATGGGATTGCTATGGAATGTAAGTTTTGCAATGTTTACAACATAAAATACTCAATAAATGTTAGGTATTGTAATTATTACTATCACAGGGGCGGGGGGGGCAGGAGTTAGTACTCACCAGTTGGCTGGATGATTCCATGCTAGAGCTTACCAATGCAGTGCCCAGGAGCCTCCAGGGCTATGTATGTATGTATGTATGTATGTATGTATGTATGTATGTACACCAGCCATGTTTAAGCCATGTTTAAGGAGCCACAGTGGATGCTGGGGGTGGAACTTAGGCCATTGAGCATACAAGACCTATGTCCGTGGTCCTTAGCTATATATCTCCCTCACCTCTGTTACAGTTATTCAATGCAAAAAATTCAAGCATGATGAAATCCTAAAACTCAAACTCTCACAGCCAGTAAGCACCACCACTTCAAATGCAAGCAGGCCTTGGTCCAGCCCCGGGGGCTTCTCCCAGCCCTTATGCCTTCCTAACAGGCCGGTCACTACCCTTGGTATGTGCCACACTTTGCAGTCTGCTCTCTGGCTTATCCTTCTCACCAAAGGAGATTCTTGTCCACGGAACCATCCTGCCACTATCTTAGTTACCACAAGCCCATAGCTGCCACAAGTGGCAGCTTCAGGAGGTCTAAGGCCTGGAAGTTAAAGAGAAAGGACATTTCCTCAAGTGGCCAAACTCCTTTAAAAAGCACGGAGGATTTGGCACAGGTTCTGCGCGAATCTCTGAAGGGCGTCCGAGGTCAAGCAGCCAGCAATCCTTCAGACTGCTCTTCAGGGCAAAAACAAGAGCTGTGGGCAGCACGGCAGCCACAGTGCGGGCTCTGTGTCCCTCAGGGATAGAGTTCCTCAGGCCAGAACTGCCCCCACCCCTGTGCGCAGCAGATAACAGGTCACACCATGCCTCTGCCCCCCTGGCCTCAGGCTCAGAGCAACTGGCGGATAAGAAAGGCTAAGAAAGGTGGTGCCCCAGGGACCATGGAAAACTGGGGGGGAGGGGGTGCAGCCAGCCTCCTCCAGGACAGGAACTGCCAGCACTGTGAGCTTGGAGTCTCCTCAGGTCTCCTTCTCTCCTGCAGGTCTCCCGCAACTTTCCACGCTGGAACACAGGCACCACAGCCACTGCCACCACACTGATGAGTCTGCCATGCTTAGACTCCACGCCGGGTAATTAGCCTGTCATCAGAACGCAGCCATCAGCTTCGGCAATGCCAGTCTTCCCTTGCTCCCTTTCAATCGACCAACAGCTGCTCAAGTAATTTTCCCCCAACACAGATTTCCTCCTGCCACGCCTCTGTGCAAAGTGGTGTTGATGCTGCCTGCTGCTCAGAACACAGTCCCCCCCACCCCCACACTCCTGTACCCTCCGCCCCCGGAGGTCAGCCCAAAGACACTTGCTCTCTACTCCTGCCTGCATTATTTCTCTGGCCAGTTCCTGTCCCTCCCTGGTCTCAGGATTAGAACCCGGACCTCACCTGCTTCATAGTGCCCTGAGGGCCGCCCTGTGGGCTGGATTCCCATCCTGAGACTCATCCATTTATAGAGCAAAGACATGCCAGCAAGCCCATCTGCATCTGAGGTTGCTACTCAGTTCCCACTGTCCCATCCTCTGCAGCCACACTAGTTCACAGGCTCTGTGAGCTGCTTCTGGAAGTGAACCTGGTTATTTTCTGTCTTAGCAGGTTATGAGTTCCGAAAAAGGAACAAGTACCCACGTTTTATTTTTCTCTTTTCTGTCCCCTTCCTCCCCTCCTTCCTGAGAGATCTTTAATAATAACAGTACCACCATGGGAAGTTGGTGTTAGAGACTGTTAGTTTAAAATAGATATTTTATCATTTAGGGAAATTAACAAAGATCATCTCTGCACTACAAATAAGTGAAAAGAAATGGGCCCCCCTTTGCATTGATTTGAAGTTAAGTTTTGTAGATAGTAGTATATGAAGTAAGCATATTTTTATACTTATACACACACACACACACACACACACACACACACAATTAAGACAGGCCAAAGTGGGGCCAGAGAGGTAGCACAGAGACTGAGAGCCATGCACATAGCTGACACTGGTTTAGTCTCCAGTGCCACATATGGTCCCCTCAGCACAGAGCCAGGAATATGGCCCCAATTACCAACCCCATCCCATAGAAGACATGATCCATGATGACACTAGACAGAACTAGACTTCTCTAAGAACTATAACTAGATGTAGTTTTCTCTGGCCGATTGTAGGGATTCTCCCACCTCTACTCAAAGAAAAAATAAAACAGCTATATTTGGATAAAATCAAACCCCTTGAAGCACTCTGGCCTTAATTTTTAAACTCAGGTATATTTAGAAAGAAAGCCAATTTCTATGTTTATCACTCATTTACATGTAACTCATGAAAATGCTGTTTGATAAAAGTGACTAGAGGTCCAAAGAAGTTTATGGACCTCTCTAAGCTTCCCTATCCCCATTCCCCAACCCCTTTCTTACCAGAAAGTGGTATTTTACCAGTCATAAAATAGCGTGAGCCCCAGAGGCCTGTGGTCAGTTGGAAATTTATAACCTCGGAAGCTTAAATGGATTCTAAGTGTGGAAAAACTTCCCCTCCTCTCTCCTCCTTTTCCTCTTAAGTGCACAAACAGGCTCCGCACGATAAAGCCAGGTTTCTGGTCTTAGTTCCTGAGATGGCTGAAGGTGAGTCATAAAGAATTCAAATGAACCACCAAGAAATTGTACCCAAGACATTTTAGGAAACAATGTGACACTTTAAGTTCAGGTGGACCCAGATTCGGAGCCAACACTAATGGGAAATTTTACTATTAATTACTCTTCAGTTAAGAAAAAGAGGTGGGAGTGAATATAATTCATAGTGAATATTTACCTCTTGGAGACTAAGGTGCGTTTTTTTTTTAAACATGCAGACAACCAACCCTATTTATGACTTTTAATACATTTTAAAAAATAATCTGTTTCCACTAAAAACAGCATTTGAATTGAAACCAGAAAAGCCGGAAGAATTGCATACATGCTATAGGAATTTCACCTTGTATCTTCCTTAACGACACTCAGATACCACTCAATTACTGCATTCTAGTGAGAGAGGGCTTTTGGAGCAAGCACTTAAAAATGGCTTATAAATATTTAAACTAAAGCATCTAACAAATCATAATGACAAAGTTTTGCATTGAACCACATATGCTCCAAATATCTTGAAATTACTCTAAATATGGGTTTAAGATATCAAAAGGGCTTGTTGATGGGATGCAGAACTTTGCAGGGAAACTTAAACCTGGTCTTTCTTGCTCCCACAACATCCAATCTGTACCATTTTAAAAGTGTGCGTGTGTAGATTTCCTTAGAAAAAGATTATGTTACCATCTGAATTTCCAAAACAAGAGTTGAAGGATGAAATATAGGGTTTCCCCTTCTCTCACCAAATGCAGCCTAGCCACTTTGCTTCTAGATAATTTGTTATTGTAGGTTGGCTCAAATTTAAGACAGTAACATTTTAGAAACACTTGGAGAACTAAGCCAGCTGCAAGGAGGATATCATTACAAATTGAGACACATGTTGTATGGGAATACCATTCATTTTCAATACCAAAAACATGTCTGGGGAAATAAGCCATGCAAATGAGGGAGAGAGATACTTTTTTAATTGCATTTTTTTGGATGTTAGGTCAATGTTTCATAGCAAATGAGTCTATAAAGTATGTCTCTCCCTTCTGTTCTTAAAATGCTTTTCAGACACATTTTGGTGTCCTTTTCACCCCTTAAACCAAAACGCAGTTTGCTATAAAAGACAACAAACCAGGGGTTTGAGGGGGAAATAAATGACAAGCCAACCAGCGGTGGGGCAAATACCTGGATGAAAGGAGGCTTTGATGTCCCTGTGCTGATCCCAGTCCATCCTGGAGAGTCCTACAGTGGGGACTCTCTTCCCTGCTCAGAACCCACATCCGAGTATCACGGTCCAGTCGCTCCCATGCTTTGTCCTATAACTATGGCCCAGTCCCAGGAGCAGAGCTTGAAGATCTCAGGGGCAATTTGGCCACGCTCAGATTTATGACGGCTTAGTGTACTCAGGCACTACTTTAAAGCACAGCAGACTCTGAGATTGTGTTGCTGTTGTTGCTTTCGTTCAGGTCATTTTCTCCAGAGTCTTTCAAATGCTCCCTTGAAACAGCGAAACAGCCGGGGGTGCAAGTGGGGGGGGAGGTGTATGTGTGTGCGGCAGTTTTTGCTCCTCCTTGGTCGGGCTCACATTCTCTCACTCCTCACTCCAACCTACCATTTCTCAGCCAGAATGCTATGGAAATCCACAAATCTGGAGAAAAAAAAAATTCTACGTGGTTAGGATTTAGAGCTGGTATCTGAAATGGCATTTGCTTCTTTTCCTTGAGAATGAAGCCTTGTTAAACAATGCCAGCTCTAAATTGTTTATCTTTCAAAGCTCAGTTGTTTCTCTCAAGTAAGATTCCTTTTGTGCTTTTGAGGCAATTAAAAAAAAAAGTTTACACATGCAGAATGCACTTCCTTAACATGCTTCTATACAAGACAGTGTTTCTAATGGTGTCTGAAAATTTACCAAATGATTCTGAGCAGGGTAGCAGGATGGCCACCCGCTGTCCTGTTGGCACCATCTCTGACAGGAGACTCTGGGAAAGGCTGAGTGTCAGAAGTGAGGATACAGAACATGAGTTAAATGTCCCATGCTGTAGTGGTCATCAAACACCTGCCATACATTTCCCTGTTTCTCCATTTCCTTCCAGGAGGGAGGTGTAAGTGACTAAACCCTGATGGCCACCCTCGGGTCAGCTGAGGAGTGAGTTACTGCTAACCAGGCTTATTTCCACAAGCTTATTCCTAGCCAGTCAAACGTCTTCCCCTTTCTGGGCACACTCTTTCCAGATAAAGAGTGCTGGGGGCTAGAGAGATAGCACAGCAGGTAGGCGTTTGCCTTGCATGTGGCAGGCCTGGGTTTGACTCCCAGCATCTTATATGGTCCCCTGAGCACTGCCAGGAGTAATTCCTGAGTACATGAGCCAGGAGTAACCCCTGTGCATCACCGGGTATGACCAAAAAGCTAAAAAAAAAAAAAAAAAGATACCCTGATGGGAGTGGGGGTGGAGGGGTGTCGGATTCCCAGCCCATGCCTTGCTCTGTACGGCTCTCTGGGGTTGCCTCTCAGCCTCTGATCATTCTCATCCCTTGGTCCCAACCCCAGATAGAAGATTCCCACTGCTGGATGGCTTCTCCTCAGAGGTTCTAAACCTTGGAAGTCCAAGAGCAGGGGTAGCACCAAGCTTATTACTTTTCGTTTCCTCATCATCCTCCTTCTTTTGAGGTTTAAAGGATACTTACGAATCACACTTCCTACTAACAGGAAAACCACCAACTCTATAAGGTGATATTATAAGGTCATCCTTCAGAGATGTAGAACATACTTTTTTCTGAAGCCCTAAATCTTGAAACCCTCATGTCCTCAGAAAACACTGTTGGGCATGGCCTGTCCGATTTTGCAGTAAACACTAGCATGGCCAGCCAATCCGGGAACTAGTTTATGGGGCAGAAGTGCAGCTGCCACATATGCACAGTAGGTCTGGAGACCGGGGCCCAGAGAATCCCTGCATTTACCTGATGGTGAGAGTGAGCTCCTCTTATTGCCTGTGCCTCCCCACCACCCGCCCTGCTGACAACGAAGGGTCATGACTACACCTGGAAGAAATAAATACCTGATTTCATATGTCATTTCCTATTCCATCATAAATGGATTGAAAGAGTATCTCAAAGCCAGATGCTCGCACATTCAAGCCTTTCTTGAGACCTGGTCAGAAGGTTAACAGAGGGGGCTGGAGCTATAGCACAGCGGGTAGGGCATTTGCCTTGCACATGGCATCCCATATGGTCCCCCAAGCACCGCCAGGAGTAATTCCTGAGTGCAGAGCCAGGAGTAACCCCTGAGCATTGCTGGGTGTGACCAAAAAAAAAAAAAAGGTTAACAGAGATCCCACAGCCCTGGGGAAATGTGCACAGGGTCATCTCCACATTGACCACTTCAGAAAACTCTCTACATCTGAAACAACCCTGTGGAACACCCCACTCCTCAATGGGTGCTTGATGCAGACCCCCTGGCTGGTTTCTTGCTGGCTCTGTGCATCGCTACCTAGCACAGAACTGTCCTCTGCCTCTGGGGAAATGCTCACTTTAGAGATGAGATGGTGAATGAGCTTTCCAAAGATCAAGTTCTAGAACATGAAGATGATGAAGCAGGAACTTGACTTCCCACAGTCTGTACTCTCAAACCTCTCAGAAAAACGATACTGGCAGAACATTAGCTGTCTCTAACACTCAGCTTTTGTAATAAAGGGACCTTTCCAACAGTCACTTTTGGGATTGTGGCCCCAAGACCAATCACTAAACCCCAAACGACAGCCCTCATCCTCACTCTCCCAAAAAAAGCTGGTGGACTCTACAACGGCTGGGAGAAAGATGGGAGGAATAGGAAGCGTACCAAGCAACCAGGGGCAAGGGAAAAGGTTTAGATTTGGGGACCCTCGGGGCGGGTAGGGGGGAAGATGGACTTATTGCTCCTCCAGAATGGAAAAGCTCAGGGTGAAAGGGTTACTCAGGGGGCACATTTTTTCCACTGATTATTTTACTTAAAGATATGTCATGTCCCTGGAAAATCAAGGAAGGGGGTTGGCTGGGTATTTTCTTTTGAATATCCCCAAACATTTGCAAATGGTTACTCTGAACTCCCCAATGTACCATAAACAAGTGTTAATGGTAGAAATTCAGAAAATGCACAAATACAAACAGCTATCCCCCAAGCTTCAAGGCAAAGACAAAAAAGGGGGTATTTCATTTGTAAATGGAATTCTTTGTGGACAGAATAGTTTGTAAATTGTTTATACATTTTTCCCTTATTATTTTGGGGGGAGGGGTTGCATTATTTTCCATCTTACAGAAGCTTCAGAACCAGTATTTGGCATCTTCTAGTTGAAGATGAAAGGAAGTTTACAAATCTTTAAAATCTTCAACTAAACTTAATTAGTTCTGCATCTAGGAAAATATCTGCCCACTGAAATCAGATCAACAAACAAGAATGCATAAAGTCAGGTAACCAGGAACAGTGTCACTTCAAAACCGTAAAGGAAACCAAAATTGTTTTGTAATTTGTCAAGAATGGGCAAATATGATGACCTGTAGGAAGCTAACCTTAGCCGTCTGGATACTTGATACGTTTCAAGATACAATCTGCTGTTTGCCTATTAAAACTGTTTTTTAATATGAACGTGGATACGAGAGAGGTGGGCACCATGAACAGAAGGAAGAGCACTGAGGTCACTGCCTGCGTTCCCTGTAAGAAATGATACACACCACTGAGGAGCACATGCAACACCACTTGCCATCCCCTCACACACCCCCAACCTGGCCCCAATTCATTTTTGGTTTTTAATGCTTTTATCTCTGGCTTTACCTTGTTACCAGTCGTCACCATCAGGGCAATACAAGCCACGCAGACCGTAACTGACTGTCGGCGTTTACTACTTCTGCAACCTAACAAATAGGCTGGAATTCTGAAGACATGAAAGAAAAGCTACACCATGTGTGCAGAGCACAGGAGTGAATGTGATAGGTTTGGCTCGTGCCGCATGGAAACAGGGCACTCACTACAGAAGGTGGGCGAGACAGGATAGGGCTGAGTGGGGGAGGGACAGGTTTGCTCCCTCTTAAATCACTTGCCTTGGGTAGCTCACCAAGCAAGCATGGCTCTGACATTAGAGGAAGGCTGTAATTTCTCTTCACAAAAGAACTTTTCAATATCAGGGGGCAGCGGGCAATTTCATCTCTGCATCTTCTGAATGCTGAAGCCAGATTAATATCTTTAGTAATGACTCATGTCTACATATAAGACTCTAGTCTGATCTTTAAAAAAATTCTGAACAGATCTGATCCAAATTGCCATCATATAACTTGTGCTTTCATGTTCTTGACTCCGTACTACTTACGGACTAGTGACACTGTTCATGACCTGGTCACTTCTTGCTCCAGCAATGGAAGTAAGATCTTTTTCCCTTCCACATTTCCTTAATGTCATTTGAATGAGTAGTACCAGAATGTGTTTCAAATTACCACTCCCAATGCTTTCCTGGGGCCGTCACTTTTTTTTTGGTCTCACATCTTCCTACTACTCGTTGCTTCATCAACCAGAATAAATCACTCTGGGAGAGAACTCAGGGGTGATTATGAGAAGGCTAAAGTCCTCTGCCTCGAGACAGCAGAACTTTGTAGATGTAAAATCTAGAAAGGCTGGTAGGCTGGATTTTAGTATTCTGCTCATCTTGGCAAAGCCATCCACGGAAAGGGAAATGTCAAACTCTGGTGGTTGTGAAATCAGCTCTCTCCCTACCCCAAAATCCACGTCCTCCCCTACTGAATCTCAACAACGTCTGGCTACAAGTTAGGTAGGCAAATGAGAGTTATGCCAAATTAGAGACCTAGCATACATCAGGGTATGCCACATCAAATGTTCTAATCCACACTAGAATGGTATTTTCATTTAACCATGGGATAACGGGTTAGTGTTACAGGTTTGGTCAGGGTGGTACTGGAAAACCAAGAATTAAACACTGGGTACTGGGCTTGGTTTTCATCTAGAACTTTCCCTCAAGACAACTGAGGTGAATAAAAGGATGTGCTCCAGTGGAGCAATAAAGAGACTGATGAGCCTATTCTCCTAGAGACACTTAAAGAAACTGTAAGGCTGGAGGGAAAGGACAGTGGGTAGGGCCCTTGCCTTGCATGTTACTGACCCAAGTTTGATCCCTGGCACCAGTACTGTCCCCTGAGTCCTGCCAGGAGAGATCCCTGAGTTCAGAAGAAAACCTTGAGTATTGCTGGGTGTGGTCCAGAAAATGAAACAAGAAAATGTTGTTTTAGTGTCAAACAACTGGGATTTGAATTTCCACTCTGCTTCCCAAGTTACTTCATTTCTAAAAGACTGAATGCTGTATGCTATTTTTCACATTCTTATTTTTATGTATGTTACCTCATCAGTAGAACAAAAGACCATCACACTGTATAAATCTGGAGCTCAGTAAGTATAAGTGATGAAGCCCCAGGTCTTCTTTCTCCCTGTTCCTCACCCTCAGACTACTGTGTTTTGAGGGGCATACGTAGGCTCATCTCTATCTCTGTGTCTCCACAGCTCCGGAGCAAAAAATATACACAAGTTAGATGATCAATATGTGTTCATTTCTTCTCCTTCCCAGAGACAGCTAATGACCTTGGCCAGATGTTAGCCTGTCTGCTGCCCTAACTTTGAGGGCAGAGAACCAGTGCCAGGCGTGCCTCCTAGGCCTGAGATGAACGCTGGTTTTCCAACTCACCACTCTTCCTTGGGTGCTCTCCCATGCTCATCATCCTCGCTGGTAGGAAGCAGATTGGTGGGAGCATCAAGCCCCACCTCTGGCTAGTGTGGAGCCATGTGACCAGTTCCTTTCTGAGCTCTTACCAATGGTTCCTGTTACTAAGCAGACTTCCCCCACCAGCTCAAAGATGGGCCCTGTCACCCACTTCAACCATGAGGCCTTTTTTTTCCTGGCAAGGCTTTGTACTGTCTGCAGAGGTGGGAAACCCAGCTGAGATCAGAAAGTACAGTCAATTGGTGATGCTCTGGGCCTGCCCTGGGGAATGCAGGCTGGGGACACCATGAAGGCAGTAGCCCTGCCCCTCTGCTCCGGACACCTTGCCAGGCCCACTGGGCCACAGCAGCATAAGCAACACAAGGTGGCTGCCTTTTATTTTTATCCAGCACAGGAACTCCCATGGAGACAGAACAGCTGGTTCTCACCATGAGTCTACCAACTCATCCTCTTGACCTGAATCTGAGAGCCTCACGGGAGACCATGCCCCAGGGCCATGCCACCTCTCCTTCCTCACCAACCCCCTGTTCCCACCAGGTGAATCTCAGAGGTGTGCCTAAGAACCAAATGCTCATGTCAGGGGATTGTTTCAGGTCAGGTTGGAGACTGAGCTTCTCCTGGAGTGGGGACGGGGGCATGGCCTTTACAGGCCGGGACTCGGTTTCCTCGGCTGCAGAAAAAAAATAGTGGGGAATGGGGCTGGATCAGACGACAGCGGGTGAGCGCACGGTGGGGCCCTGGAAGCTGGAAGGGAAGGCGGGTTATGAGCACTGCGCCCCTTTCCCCCACCAGCTGCCGGAGAGTGCCTCGCGGGGCCGGCGATGCGGAGGGGCGCTCAGAGGCCATACAAACCTTTTTTTTTCTTCCTTCTTTCTTTTTTTCTTTCTCTCTTTTTATTACTTATTCTGATTTCTAATCCGGAGGCACCTCCTTTTGAGCGGAGGCTCCAGGTCCTCGGGGCCGGCGCTGAGGATGGGTGCGGGGATGATGCAGGGCGCCATGGCCGTCTTCTCGGCGGGCTTTGGCACAGGCTGGATCACGCAGCCCGTCTTGGGCAGCATGCGCAGAGCGTATGCGTGGTCCTCGTCCGCGGGGTTGTTCAGGTTCGGGTCCGACTTGTCGCCGCCCGCCAGGGCCTCCTCCCCCATCAGCTTCTTGGCCGCCTCCCCGTCCAGGTGGCAGTTGGAAGCACAGTTGTTCTCCTTGACCGACTCCAGCTCGCTCACCGCCGGCTCGTCGGGCGACAGCAGCTTCTTGGGGGGCGCGGGTGGCGGCGGCGGCGGTGGCGGCGCGGGGGGCTGCTCGGGGGGCGGCTCGGCGCCCTTGGCGCCCTCGGCGGCGCCCCGCATGCCGTTCACGATGACGTTGCAGGCGGCGGCGGCCTCGGGACCGGCGGGAGCGCCGGGGCCAGGGTCGCCGGCCGCAGGGGGGCTGCAGTGGCCGTCCCGGCAGCCGCCGCAGGTCCTGCGCTCCGCGGCGCCCGGCTCCCGCTCGGCCTTGACGTGCGCGTGCAGCGCGCGGTGGATCACGTTGTGCAGCCGCGCGCGGTGGCCCAGCGTCAGGTCGATGACCCCGTCCTGCGGGCCCTGCAGCACGCCGGGGAAGCCGGGCGGGCCGCCCGAGCTCGGGGGGCTGCTGCCGGCGCGCCGCGTCAGGTCCACCACCTCGCCGCCGCCGCCACCGCCGCTGCCGCGCCCGAGTTCAACAGGCGCCGCTGCCAGGCTCAGGGCCTGGCCCGAGCAGCCCGGCGGCGAGTCCGAGGACTTAGACGAGCCCTGCTTGGAGTCCCGTGCGGACACTGAGTGTCCGCCCGCTTTGCCCCCCGCTGCCGCACCCGAGGGGTCGCCGGGGGCGCTCGGAATGAAGTTCTCCCCGTTGCTGGAGAAGCCGTTGGGGGGCTTGGAGTCATTGACGTGGGGGATCGGGATGGGGATGGGGATGGGCACGGGC
The DNA here is from genome assembly GCF_027595985.1 of Sorex araneus. Lineage (NCBI taxonomy): Eukaryota > Metazoa > Chordata > Mammalia > Eulipotyphla > Soricidae > Sorex > Sorex araneus. The sequence continues at coordinate 133,776,333 of NC_073305.1, read as the reverse complement.
AGGGGCACGATCACTGGGTATGGCACGAGCAAGGTGGGCGGTGGCACCAGCGGGGCGAGCGACGGCAGCCCGAAATTCATCATCTGGGGGACGGGCATCGGGCCATTGGGCATCATGCTCACGGGCGGGAAGGGGAGACTGGGCAATGGGGCCCCCGGGGGTGGCGGGGGCAGCAGGCCCGGGGGGTTCCCAGGAAGGGTCGGGGTGCTGGGAGGGTGGATGTGGGGCGACAGCATGGGTCGGTGCATAGGGCTGGAAGTGGGGCCCAGGTTCCGGGGGCCGCCGGGCGGGGGCCCGATGCCAGGGAGCATGGGGTTGGACAGGGGGCTGTTGGGGTTGGAGGCATGGTGCGGTGGCCCCCGGATGAAGGGCGGGCGGATCTGCTGCATAATCTGCTGTTCCATGAAGATGGGCAGCGGCACGGGGCCGCGGTTGGTCATCACCATGGGTGGACTGCGTGGCGGGACGCCCAGCGGGGGTCCGATGCTGGCAGGAGGCTGGACGGAGACCGGAGGGATGTTTGGAGTCTCGCCGATGGACATGGACTTGGGCACTGGTGTGGGGATTTTAGTGACAGAGCAGTTGGCAGTGTCAGATGGAGAGACAGTGGTGGACGCGGATGGGCCAGGGCCCTGGCTTTGGCCAGCTGCAGCCACCGGGGAGGGGGCCTTTCTCCGAGCATCTGCTAGGGGGATATTCCAAGAGTCTGGAGTGAGCAGCTGCACCCCGGTGCCTTCTGCTTTATTTTCCAGGGGAGGGTGTAATGTGCTACACAGCCCAGCTGGAAGATTGGCCTGTGTCTCTTTGTAGAAAATGTCCATTTTGTATTGATTGAGACATTTTGCACTGCAGAACTGAAGCCTTCTTTCCCCGTCCCCAAAATCCAGGTATTCTTTTGTGTGTCTTATGTGCTTACACCAGTCACATACCTACAACACAGGAATGGAAACAAAAAAGAAGACAAAGGAAGATCAGCAATTTTCTTTTGTAGATGAAGCTTTATGTTTCACATAAAAGTTCCCTCAACTTTTTATCACAGTTTTGCACAAGTGTGTTTGGTTTTTTATTTTATTTTATTTTATTTTTAATCTCAAGTGATTCCTTTTAGAAGGAATCTGAAATCAAAAGACTTGAAGATTCTGGACGATTTGTAAAAAGATTTCTCTTGGAGGACTGGAGATAAGGGACAGGGGTTAAGGCACTTGCACGCAGCTGGCCAGGGCAGCACACAGTACCCCCAACACTGCCAGGAGAGAACCCCCTGAGCACAGAGACAGGATTCAGTGTGAGCCCCTGTGGGTATGCCCCCACCCCCAAATAAACAAAAACATGCTCTTTGGAGGCTAGAACTGCTTTGCAAATATCGATTCTTGGAATGACAAATGACCACCATCTCCACTGAAAACACAAAATATTAACTGTTGAAATAGCAATGGCCACATCCCTAGGGACTGTGTTGTTCCCTCTGAGAATGACTGAAGGTGGATATGAGAAAAAGTCTACATCCCGTGTGCACATTTTCACTGGTCAAAGAGGATCATGGTAAACCCAGCTCTAAACTGTTTTTGGAGAGAAGGATTCTCTAGAAAGTTCACTGGGCTTCAAAATAGAGCACCTGGAAATTCTCTTGCAAAGTCACTTTAGACTAGTCACTGTGTTCGATAATGCAGTTGGAAAAGGGTATGCCGAGTTAACCAATAGCACAAAGCGCTGAACATCATTATGTCTGGCTTCCAAGGGGAAACTTGGAATCAGTCATGAAGTCTGTGTGAGGCTTAGTTATTCCCAACCTGTGATGTTGCAGCAAGCTAGAATTATTTTTTGAGCTGTTTGCCCACTCTCTCTCAGTAGTCAGAATTTTTGGTGACATTTCTTGGCAGGCAGTCTTATTTAACAACTTTTCAAACACCAGAGAACGTTTTCCAAAAGTTGTTATGGCTTTTCCCCCTTCAAATCTACTCCTGGCAAAAGAAAGACATCACCAAATTTATTTTAGAGTTGGGCTGCAGAACTAATTAAAGGCTGAGAGCTTTTCCCAATTGAAAATCACTAGACATCAAAGTTCAAAAAATAGTCACTCTCGGCTTTAGAACCCATTACTTTGGAGAAATTATTGTGATTTCATTAACACATTAATTTTGCAACACCATCAGCTCTCACAGATGGTGAAGACATGATCTACAATTCAAATATGACTCTTGTTTGCACAAATGTCTTTCCTTCATATGGCATTTTAAACAAGAATTAATACGAATAATCTTGCCATAGCTATAAACAGATAAACAGATGTCAAAATTTTCAATAGCTCTTTCAGTGCCGTACTTTTCTGAGTGAACATTACACATACATATTTTTATTCTTTTTTTTTTCTTTTTGGTCACTTTCTCAGTATTTAAGACATATGGCAACAGAGACAGAATTCTCAAATACAGTGTAATGGTGACTTTATCCAACTGAATCTTTCCTCAGTAAGGCACTGGTTCCAATATGCATTAAATGGATCCCTGTTTTTGTTAAGGATGGTTGGTGTCTGCTGTTCTGTTGTTGGTGCGTGATGTTGATTCTTAACTATGGTAAACTGATAGCATTAAAAGATGATACATTTTAATAATGATTGGTCATATAAACAATGCAAAAACAACATATGCTGGGCATTTGATTACTCATCTCATTTAACTCTCAGTTTTCCTTGCTTGTAAACAGTGGTTGCGTGCTGGGATGTGACAGTGGGTGTGCATGCTCATGACTCATATGGGGCCACTCTACCCCTGCTCTCTCTCTTTTGCTGATATTCGCAGGTAAGACACTTGATGGGATGAGATGAAGTAACAAATGCAAACTGGCACACATTCTTTTTTGTTTGGTCTCTTATCAAAGTGGCCTTTCAAAACACTTGCTGCAAAACAAACCATTTCCATTTAACATACTCCTGTGTTCCATTACTGTGTTTTAGGTTTTATCCAGAATCAAAGGCACTTTTTTAAAAATCAGAGTTGTTCGGTTCATAAATAAATGCAGATTTGACCTCTGATGAGAAGAGACGCACAGAATCCATCAGACCTTCAAAATTATCAAGATTCTAGAAAAACAGTTAACTAAACTAGCAGGAAACACTTGATGCATGTACACTATTTTTTGTATGGCTGGGATTGAACCAAGTGCGCCTCACAAATATCAGAAATGTGCTTATCATTGAGCCACATCCACAGACCACATCCACAGGTACCAAAATTGGTACCTTTATAATATTTATTTTCTTTGGCAGGGAGTGCTCAGAGGGTCTGGGGGACCCTTCCCAGTGATTCTCTGCCTGTCTGGACTGTGGCTAAATGCTAGACCCTGAGGATACATTGCTACTCTGGTCCAGTGCTCAGAGCCTGTAGAGATACACTGGAGATGCTTGAAGTGCCATGAATGATCTGGAATCACTAGCATGCAAGGCCTGTTCTTAATCTCATTTACTATCTCCTGGATCCTTTTTGTCTGTTTGTTTTGGGGCCACACCTAACAGTACTAGAGCTTACTTTTAGCTCTGCAAGCAGAAATCACTCCCAGTGAGCTCAGGGGACTATATAAGGTACTGGAGATTGAACCCTGGTCAGCTGTGTGCGAAGCAAATGCTCTATCCACTGTACTACTGCTCCAGCCTCACTGGCTCCTATTTTTAAATGATTCTTTTTATAACATCAACATATAATGGTGTGGTACTCAAATTCTAATATAAAATGAAACTGATTCTGCTTCAATATTAGGCATCTGGAGCCTAAAACATAAATTTATACACTTGAAAGAAGAGAACAAGCAGCTACTTTAATCATGAAATTTAAAAAAATATTGCATTATCAATGAATTAAACTAATTAAAAGAATATACTCAATGTTCTGGCATATTTCTTTTGGATCTTATTTTTTAGCCATAAGGAGGAAGAGTTTTATGAAATCCTTGATTGGTTTTTAAATTGCCAAACTGAATGATTTGCCTCCCGAGGATTCCCCTTTCCTCAAGCTAAATAAATATTTTTAAGTGGAGTCCAAAAAAATAATCTAAATATAATTTAAATGTTTCTTCTTTTCATCCTTCACTTTCAATAACTCACTGATGAATAAGGCATGCTCACATATTGGCCCCAATTTATCAAATGAGAAAACTCCACCATATTTTAATCTACTTCCACCTAAAAATAATTATAGACATCCAAGTTCACAGCCGAACTCTACTTCATCAGACTTTTCAATTAAAACAGAGGCCTACTGGTTAGCTACTTGATTTTCTTTGCAACATCCCAAAGCACTTAGGTACCAGAGTAATCGCTTGTGATGATCCTGTTTTGGGTCACAGGAGCATGAATGTGTGGCTCCCTGTCTGACTATATTTCAACTCAGAACACTGATCTAAACATCTGATACTACAGAAAAGCAATCTTTCGGATGAGGAACAAAATTACTAGAGAAAAAAAAGTCACTTAAGAAATAATGAATCAGGTCTAGCTTATAGGCTACATCATTTCAGATGAGGTCAATGAATTTATGGCCCAAATGATTCTATCATGTGAAGCAGTAAAAAGCAGTGCCATTATGCATTCTACATCAAACTAATGACACACTTCTAGTAATGAAATATTTCATCGTCAGAGCTAGAGCTGATTACTAAAGATGTGGTAGTTAGGTGAAAAATATATGCTGTACGTCTCCTCTTTAATAAAACAACATTAGCATATTCACAAAATACACAGTATGTATCTCATAAACTATGGTTTTCTGAATTGTGGTCGTATATGGTATTTTTCCCATCTTTTTCTGCAGATGGCTTTGATTTTTTTTTTTATTTTTAACTTTTTAAGACCTGTTTATTTTTTTCCTCATCGTGCCAAGAAGCACCGAAATTCCCTCAGATATTCTAAAAGATAAAGATTAAGAAGTGCCGATTTCAACTCGCTGGGCTCTGGAACGGTTTCCCCCTAATTCTACCCTAGCTTTGTTTCTGTTGGAATCTGGCCTCTTTGGTTCCACTTCTCTCCCTAACAGAACCCAGATTGGACAGAGCAAAGGCTGGAGCTGTTTCATGATGGCAATCTGGGGACGAAACAATCAGCTAATGGGATGCCATTGAGTGAGACAGCTGAAATGCTTCGTATCACAAATACATAATGTATCACCAGGAAGACAAAAAAGATCACAAAGGAGATAAACAAACGTGTGTTCCATTCAACCCTGTAACAGCAGTCCTAGAAAAAGATTCAATTTACCTTCCTGGGATGTGTCCAATTCTAAACAACAGAACGAACATTTCCTTTAGTCCATTTAGAGTATTTATATTTTAGTGGCTGACTGCCAGGGTAGTACTTATAAGCTCAGTAGCCTGATGGATTCACTCCTTTCCTGTGAAATGAATGTGTGGCAACATACACCGCTCAACTGCTCAAAAGACACTGCCTCAGCAGAAATATCACTTGCTCTTGATATAAGAAAACTGAAAAGGCAGGACTTCTGGTTCCTATAACTCTTTCCATCTTGTATTTCCCCTGGAAAGAAAGCAAGCTATTCATGTTGGCAACTGAACCTTTATTTTTATATAAATGTCCAAAGTCAAATCCAAAGTATACCATGAGGTTACCCACATGGGCAGGATATATACATTTGCTGGGCTTCTGAGAGAAGATGGGGTGAGGCAGAGGGAGGGGGGCAAGGCTCCTAATTAACACATTAATCAGTTGTTGAGTGTGGGAGCAAAGTTCATCCTTTAATGGAACCCACCAGTGCCTTTGGAGTGGTAATCTGGCATCAGGCACTATTTAATTAAGAAACCATTTTGCTGAAATCTTCTTATCCGGTCAAAGGTATTTGTAGCCACAGAATAGTAAAAAGGATATTAGCAATCCCTTGGATCTCTTCGGCAATTTGAAAAAAACAAACAGAATCTTCACAGGCTCCTTTTCTTTTAGCCAACACAGAGCCCAGGTAAGTGCTCAGATGTGCAGCTACAGCTAGCTTTCTTGCATAAAACTGGAGCTTGCAAGAACAGCTTCTTGGGACTCTTGGTTTTGATCTGTTAAATGTGGCCTTGATCCTGCAGTTCAGGCCAGGTCAGAAAAATTAAGAGCTCCACAAGAGTGAGGCAGAGGACGATGGAGAGACAGAGACATAGGCAGGGAAGATGAGGGTTTTGGAGGGTTTGGGGAGAGGGATCTGATCTACCTGTAGAGTCAACTGACCCTGTCAGAACACCTCAACCCAGTCCCATCATGAGGTCCCAGATCCACCTTTCTGGGTTTTTTGTTTATTTTGGTTGAGGGCCACACCCAGTGGTGCTCAGGGCTTACCCCTGGCTCTGTGCTCAGGAGTCAGTCATGGCAGATTTCAGGGGACCAGATGGGATGCTGGGGATTGAATCTGGGCTGGACACAGGTGAGGCAAGCACCCTACCCACTCTACTAGCTCCAGCCTTTCTGGATTTTGACACTGTTCCCATCAGAGAGCCCTTGCCCAGTGCATTTAGGTGTCAAAGGATGCTATGAAAATCTCAGGGACTGGGGATCAAAAGGTATGGGCTTGAGTCTGGACTTGATTACTGAGTGTGACCTTAGAGAAATCTCAGCTTTGGTTCTTCTATCCATGATATGGAGCTAACAGTAGTCACATATAAGCTAGCGAGCCAGTGCTTCTCTAAATTTGTTACACAGTAAAGTTTTGATAGCCCAGGAACACCTCCTCGGCTCATTGTCACTTGATGGGAGGAGTCTTCCTTCTGTGGCAGTTGGAGGTAGAGGGAAATTTCCCTGAACAACTTTCCTATGAGCCTATTATCCCGGAGACTGAATGAGGGCGTTTTCTCTCTGGACATGCCTCCTGTACCTCACAAACACCAGTGGCACCCTCATGTCCCCACTGTGCTTCCCTGGGGATCTCTCACAGAAGGGCTATCTGCCCTCACAAGGGACCATCCCAGCTTTCTCTCCTGAGAAGACCATCACTCAATTTGTGTTAAACCCTCTTCTTTTGCCAGTCATTCTACTTTAGGCAGAAAGCTTCATCAAGCAGCATGGCTGCTTGGAATTTAGTGTCAGAACCATTAAAATGAATAATTCCTCTTAGACTCAACTGCTGTTTAAATAGTGGAAGCCATAAACTGTGCTCTTCATATTTTATTAAAAAACAGAGCTGATGAGCAATCTGCTTGACTCATTACATGGCATAACCATCTTCCAAAGGAAGGGCCAGAAGCCACAGTCTCGGATCCTTTTAGACAGGCTGAACTTAGCCCTGCCTGGCAGAAGGGGTGTGTGAGTCTCACACCAAAACCTGACCGGGGACCCAGCTCACCATTCCAAACCTGGAGCAGAGAAGAACAGAAAAAAAGATGACCCAGTCACCCTAGAGAGGCAAAGTCAAGCAAAATTCACAGAGGGCTTGAGAATCGGCAAAGACCACTGTTTTCGTGGTTGTTGTTGGAAGTCAATTAATAGGCTGAGGAGAGTACAGATTCGATCCCAGCACCCATTATGGTTTCCTGAGACCTTCCAGGAATGACCCCTGAGCACAGAGCTAGGAGTAAGCCCTGAACACTACAAAGGATGGCCCCAAAACAAGCAAAAAAGATCAATATTTTGTAGATTTACATTTCAATATCATAATGTTTACTACCAAAGTCATCTTCTACACTTGTTTTGCTTAGTAGTTCTCTTGCATAGTTCTCATCCCTATACACACACATGTGTATCTCCCTTCTCTCCTCTTGCTCCTCTTTTCTCAGGGTTTGGAACTCAAGGAATAGTTAGTGTGCTTTCTTAGGATGAAAAAATCTCATCAGAAAATGCCTTTGTTGGAACTTCAGGTCAGGAGTTCAATCTACTTATCCCACATGTTTTCAGCTGGATTTCAGGAATGTTGGTCAGGGTGGCCAGCACAGGCCTTCTCTCTGCTGTGTGTCCTGAGTGCTATCAGGCAGAACAGAGAAGTGCTTGATTTGCAGGACCGGGATGGGCATTAACAAATGGGTTCTTACTGTCCTAAGTCTGTTTCTATAGCCACAGCAAGAGCTAGGATCCTGGCTTGAAGTCAATGAGTGTTGGCATGTCCTCAGAACCAAACACATGATTCAGAAGGTGATTCCCCTTCTTGGTCTGATTTATTAGACTGCTGAAAAGAGTCAGCATATTACCATAAACCTCTGCTTCATGTAAGCTGGGGAGATGTAACTCACATCTTCCCAACACAAGTCACCCGAGGGAGACTGACAAAAACAAACCTCAGAAAATCTGGTCTTCCCCATGCCAAATGTCTGCCTCTCTGTTTTCTAGTTATCTGGCTTTAGAGGACACAGAAATTGCTCAACAGATCTCAGAGCCAAGAAATTTAGCTTGAAAAGGAATCTCAGGGACCTCAGAGTCCATGCCTCCAGCCTGAGGCTCCTGGTGGGCTCAGGCACTTAATTACAGACTTGCAGGTGCGCCTCTGTAACATGAGATGACCCAGAGATGCACGTCTAGGCAGGGGGAAAGAAAGAACCACAGAGGGGCTGCGGACACTGGGAATAGACCACAAGAAGGCAGAGAGCAGATCATCTCCGTCTCCCCTCACTGTGCTGCTACGTGGTCTGTGCTCAGTTCTCTCTTCCTGGCCCTGAGAAAGGGCTGCTGTGCAGGGCTAAGGTGCTTACCTGGCACACAGCTGATCCAGGCACCCTTTAGGTTCAATCCAGGGCACCCAGGCTTCCTAAGTGCTGTTTGGGAGACACTCACCAATCTCTCCTCTGTATATCTACTCCAAATACCATATGCATGATGACCTGCCCTGAAGCACCTGTTGTCCCATCATCTAGTTTCTTTATTCAGAAATGAACCACACAGTGCAAACGAAGTTTTTAAAAAAAGACAAAACTTCCCTGTCCTTGCAGGAACCAGGACACACTTCTTTTTGTTTGTTTGCTGTATTTAGCCATCTCTGCTTCAAACTGAAGATTAGGGGAGAATGGATTCCCATTTCCATTCGATCCTCCCATCACTGCTCAACTTATATCTCTGCTGGCCGCTTCAGAGAAGCATCAACCACACTGCCTACAAAAGCCCAGAGGTGAAGAGTAACAACAGACTGAACTACTAACCAAAGCCATTGTTATCTAGGCACTAGCAAGTATGCTAAGTCCATCTAATCTCCGAAAGGACCTTATCTCCTAGATAACTGGAGTTCAATAGCCTGCCCAAGATTGTCTATTTAATAAAAGAAGGAAGGTCCAGATTCTGACAACTGTGGCTTTAAAGCCCACTACCTCCAAGACTTTGCATGAAAGCAACCAATATTTGTTCTTTCCAGAATCAAATAGCTCAATCATTGTCTCCAGCATGAGTGGCTTTTCTTCTGCATATAGAAATTCTCACAGGTGGTGTTCATTCATTCTGGAGAGGGCTGCAGTCTCACTGCAGAGCCGGGCGCCAGCTCAGGGCAGTCTAGTTTGCTGCCTGGCGATGCTGTTTAGTCACTTTTACCAGATGAAAATAGTTCTGTTCATGGGACCTCCCAGCACAGACAACTCTTCTTCCAAACCTCAGTCTTCATATACTTAGAAAGAATTCTTCTTGTTTCCCCAGGTGGTTCTTTATAAACATCCCCAATTCCAGCAGCCATGGCTCAGGAAACATTGGCCAGAACTCTCCTACCCTGCCTTTTACCCACACATTCACTTTAGCTTGGAACTGCCAAGTAACTGAGGTGGAGGGCACAGAACAGAATGCAATTCCAGAGTCCAGGAAACTCCCCTTGTCCACAGAGTGCACTAGGACTCCCTACTGATAGGTCTTAGCTTTTATTTTCTTCTTTTATTTATTCATTCATTCTATTTTGGTTCTCCTAAGTAGTGCTCATGAGGTGTGGGGTCCCATCAGCAATTCACAGAACTGGGCTGATTTGATGAGAGGACTGGAGGATGCAGTGCTTTATCATAAAATGTGCCATATATACATATATTCCTATAGATACATATATGTATATCTACATATATATTCCTGGTTTTTCATCACTGAGAACAGAAGAATATAGTGATTCTTGTGAGAATAGTCTAAAATTGAAATTCTTTCTTTTACAACACTATTATTGGTGAGAATATTTTTAAGACGTTTTCTTTCCTCTGAGTTTTCCCTCACCAGTCTAAATATCTATGTCTAAAGCACACAAACTGGATAGTGACCAATGTTTATGGGTGAGGAAAGGAGAGAGATTCTTACTATTTCTTAAAGTATCACTAACAATATGGCTGAATCAATAGCAATATCAATAGCACAGTGGGTAGGGTATTTGCCTTGCACATGGCCGACCTGGGTTCAATTCCTCTGTCCTTCTCAGAGAGCCCGGCAAGCTACCGAGAATATCTCGCTCACACGGCAGATGCTGGCAAGCTACTGTGGCATATTCGATATGCCAAAAACAGTAACAACAAGTCTCACAATGGAGATGTTACTGGTGCCTGCTCGAGCAAATAGATGAGCAACAGGATGACAGTGATACAGTAATACCCTGGCAGTGCTCAGGGGCCTCAGTGGGCTATACCCAGCAAGACTTAGGGAGATTATGTGGTGTCAGGGATTGAAGCAAGGGAGGCCACATGCAAAGCATGTGTCTTAGGCCCTTACTATCTCTCTAGCTCAGGTTTTCGCTTTCCAAACACAAATATTCACTAAATACTAGTTATGTACAAGCTTAAGGTTTTCATTTAAGTTCCCTTTAACTATAACAGTGCAGTGGGAAAAGAACTGTTTCTCTTGAAAACAAAGATAAGAAATGTCTAGAAAGATGACGGATTTTCTGTAAGCTCTTACAACGTACAGACAGTGGAGCCCGGATTTGAACCTATGACTTCCAATCCATTCTCTTTCATGCTACCATAGTTTGCTTCACTTGGAGTTTCTGGTCAACCAAAACCTTTTTCCCTCTAAGTGCTCCTCAGCCATTTGGTTAATGACATATCCAGGGACTTTTGATGGTAAGCCATCAAACCTAGAGTTTCAGAAATCAGAAATGCTTGCTTTCCCAATTTGGGAAATTTGGTCAACATCTTCCATTTCTGGAGATCTGAAACTTCTCTCATCCATTAGGCTGGAACAAAGGTTATCCAAAAGCAAATGTGAAATGACCTGCATGTCTCCTTTGAAGGGACTGGAAGGTATGATTTGCTAATGCAGCAGAGCTCTCTGCTTATCATTCTGTCCCTGACTTGGGGTTCATGATCTTCTTTATGGCATCTGTCCTGTTTCTTCTAGAGAACATCCCCTATGAAACCAAACAAAGGTTACCCAGTCCTGCCATCTCCCTCTCTCCCGTTAATACAATACATCTTCTCTATACTCTCCATCTGTTCAGTTCTATTCCTTCTTTCAAGGGCAGAACGTTTCAAACTCCTTTTATTAATCTGGGTAGCCTGTCACAAACTAGGACATTTCTGATTCAACTCACTTTCAGAATGGTCTATGTGCAAAATATGCTGTCTGATGAAATACCAAATCTACCTTTCTTTGGAATAGGCAAAAGCAAAAACATACATCTCTAATTCTAAAGCTCTTGACTGGTTGTGTCCAGCCTTCTTCCCTACTGCCACAGCTCAGGCCAAGGTGGCTGGGCTCCTGGCCTTCTCCCCATCTACATGCCAAGCAGGTCTTCTTCCCTATGCTCATGAAAAAGGGGGTCCACTAGGCTGCCTCTTGCTAATTCTCTGTCTTCCCAGAACTACCCTTTCTTGAAAGCATGGGGGAAAAATCATCAACTGCTTCCTTTTTAAGAGAATAATACTCTTACATGATAGCTAGATAAATGGTTCCATACATCCATTCTTTGCTAACTCATCAGCCTTTAAATGTCTGTCCCATATTTTACACTCCATATCCCAAAATTGTTCCTTGGACCATTCCTTTTATTTTCCTAGAATTCCCATTTTGCATTTACCTTCATGTGCAAGACTGCCATACAAAGACCGAGTTTCCTAAACTTAACTCATCCTTTAGACAGGCTAGTAGAGATGCAGTTTAATATTGGAGTTCTAAGATCTGGTATAGGAATAAACATTCCTGGACATCCCCCACCCTTAGCGCTATTGAATTAGGGGACCTATGAGGTCATGTCTATACTCTCTTTCCACCATCTGTGGTACTTGATCCTTCCCTGAGTATGGGTGGGAGTTGCTTGTTCGTTCCTGCTTGTGACTCTCCCTACTCTTGAGAAGGACTATTCTCTCTTCATTATTCTCCCTCCCTACTGCCTTCATTGTGTTGTTATCTAGGCTTACTGGGAAGTTTCACCTCTTGCCCCCATGCCCTGATTTAAAGTATTCTTGGCCAACACCTTACATCACTGAACACTTGTTTTTGGTTTTGTTTTGGGGCCCACACCTGACAGTGCTCAGGGCTTATTCCTGGCTCTGTGCACAGGGAACATTCCTAGCAGGCTCAGGGGACCAGTAGGGTTCTGGGGACTGAACCTGGGTGAGCGATGGGCAAGGTGAGTGCTCTACTCACTGTACTGTTGCTCCAGCACCTCTGGACACATTTTCCAACACATTTTCCCCAGGCTTTGACTCTTCTCTTGAGAAGTCTCATGATTTGATGAAGAAATTGGTCATTGAGGAATCAGAAGTCTAAGTCTGCCCACGCTGCAATTTTGGATCTGCTTCTGTGGCCCTGAAGCCCCTAGCAAACTTCAAGCACTACTATGAAGGTCCATACAAAGAGTGCAAGTGGAAGCACTCTGAAAAGCATACAAACGGCTGTATAAATGCAGATGTTTTAATTTTATTATTATACATAGTGAAACATTTTGCCATTTAAAACACAGAACCAATTCATTTATCTATACACCACTCTTATTTACCCATTATTCTTCCATTAAATCTTGGTTATAAAACACAAAGAGAAAACCACCACTATGGATTTTCCTATGATGTACACTTCAAAGTAAAAGGCACGCCACAAAAACAAAACCCAGAAACCAAATCCACAAAAACACTCGCGCCTCCCCTGCTCCCCCCACCCCACCCCCCCAATTCTCTACTGCACTTCCAATGGCTTGTGGAGTGTTTGACAGCATCATAACTGCACTAATGAGGAGGTCTGCCCGTCAGGTTGACTTGAGTGCACTGTGGATATTTAGCCCTAGGCTCAGCTCCAGGCCAGTCCTGGTCACCCAGACCAGAGTTACCAACAGAATCTCTTATGCTCAGTCACTCACAAATGTGACATTTATGGCATCTACTGCCAATGCTGCAAATTCACAAAAGCCAGGAGGACCGACTCACAAACTCGGGGGTGGGGGAAGTAGTCCTGCTCTCTCATCTTTTTCATGAACATAAGCCAGAGGGAGAGGACCCCTGAGCCAGTTTCTTAGGAATGCAGGAGGAAGATGTGCTGGAAGGCTTCTGACCTCAGAGCTGAGTGGGTGCGAGTGTTTGGGGACTATAGCTATCCTAGTTCCCTTCAGTCTTTGTTCTGTGAATGTCACCTGCCTGCTGAGCTTCCTTCCAGTTACCAAGCTGAAAGGCAACAACTCCACAATAACCAATTCTCTCTGCTCATACCTCTGATGACTTCGGTCTCCTCATAAATCTTGAGTGGCCCCGTCCCATTCTCCCCATCCAGGCTGAGCGTCCCAAGTGCTCAACGGTGTTAAGTGCTAAAGTGGTGTGATGCAGATGACCTGGGAGCAAGATATGTACTTGGATATATTTAAACACACCTGCTATTTATGTAACCCCTTTCTTCCTGTAATCTGAAGAGGCTCAATAGACATGATCACAATACCACCCATCAAAGTGGTGAAGAGATAAGCAACCAGAAGATATAATGTGCTTTGGAGATCAATTAAGACTAGCAGCAATTACATATTAACCATCATAGCAAATGGGCAAAAGTCTCATCACTATTCTACAACTACATTATACTTTGGTCTTCTCTGAAGAAGGATGGCCTGGGGAAGAATACTTCCATTTGATGTGTTACACAACTGGCCCCTTAGCTCCTGGGTGAAGAGGGAAATGAGTTTTATGGAGGTGCCAACTCAGCAGTCTGTGTAATGGGCCTTCGACCTGGTAAGATCCAAATAACAGGCATATAAGGCACTATACTGATTAGGCAATGCTAACAGGTGAAGTGGGGGGCTTTCTTCCATCATTCAGTATCTAAGAATTAAATAGAAGGTATTACTGGGTACATTCTGCTCTAGTAAAGCATTCCCTCATATGGGCTAGGAAATACAAATGTAGGGAGGAACAGTGACAGGAAGAAAGAGGAAGAGGGAAAGAAGTGTGCACTTCCTATGAGTGGTTTGTAGACGCAACCCTTTAGACACTGAGTATCAACTGTCTTTCTGACCATTCCTGGCAACCCACAGGCACCTTAAGACTTTGGAATGGGTCTAATTTGAGGACTAGAGAATTCAACAACTGAACTGGTTTCTCCTTTGGGAAATTAGGAATCAAGATAACACTAAGGGATTAAGAGGCAATAGGAACAGTGATTGTGGGAGTAAGTCAGAAGCCCATAGAGGATAGGCACTAGGCCAAAGCTGTAAGATGGCATGAGTCATGAGGGACAAAAGGAAAAAGGGACCTCGAGGGGGCATGAGTACAGGTTGAGCACATGGAGTTGTGGGTCCGTAGGGGTCATGTGCTAAATGCCACAAGAATCCAGGCTGCCGGCGCCTGGGCCAAGCCACACAACAGGCCAGCTGCCACCTTCCATGCCAGAATAACTCGACGAGGATGTGGCCATGGCAAGTCCCCTCCTACTGCTTCCCAGGGCTTTTTTCCTAGCAGCTTCCATGACTTCATAAAGGCCAAGAGTCCACATGTTGAAACCAGCCTCTAGACCCCCAAATCAGAACCAGTCTGCACATCTCTCCCCTAAACCTAAACTTTATATCCTAGTCCCTCTTTCATTGAATCCTTACCTCAGTCCTCTAATAAAAGAGGAGGGAAAACTAGGAAGTGTGTGTGTGGGGGGTGGCCTCCAAGTCTTTGCCTGACCCCACAATCCACCCTATGATTAAAAAGCTCCCCGGGGCACAAATAGGTGAGGAGTGGTACAGGGATGGAGTGTCAAGGTCAGCCTCAGCCCAGGTCTGGGTGGGCAAAGTTCCCAAGGTTGAGGAGATACAGACCAATGTACTGTGTCTCTGACACACCTATTTATGAATACTCACACAATTTCTTCTTGGGGGAGGAGGGAAAGTATTAGGTTGGGTCACACCCACCAGTGCTCAGGGGTTACTCCTGGCTCCCTACTCAGGAATGACGCTGGTATTATTCAAGGGACCATAGGTGGTGCTGGGGACTCGAACCAGGACCAGAGCCACATGCAAGGCAAATAAATGCTCCTGTGCTTTGTCTCTGAACCTCACATGATTTCTGAAGGCCCCACAGGCTAGGAATGTGATCACACATCTGATCCTGGCCTAGTCTTAAATCCACTCACAGGGCGCCTGTCTGCCCTCTGTACTTCAACTCTCCCCAACCTAGTGGTTATCTAAGGATCACTGGTCTCACCCGTGTTCTGCCCCTAAAAACAGATTTCATGGCCACAGGAGTTTATGAAATGTTGCAAAGCCCATGAATCTCTTGAAGAGTCTCAATAAGTATAGCCATGTTGAAGCCTCTGCAAATTTCTGCAGAAAAAAAACATGCTTAACTCCACTGATCCAGACTTCCACCAGTTGTGCAAAAATAATAGCAGTGCTACTAAATACCCCTCTACCACCCCCCCCCCCCACCAAACACACACACACACACACCCCTGTGGAATTCTGTAGAAAAATACTTTAGAAAATGCTCATGATTTGGATGTAGGTGAGACAGTGTCAAGAAAGCCAGGCCTGGCCATTTTCCCTTTCATTACAGCTTTCCTTTGTGGGATTGGGCCTGTGTTTCAGAACTTTTATTTCCTGGTGCATGGTCTTTCAGCCAGAAGGATCAGGGCTCCTAAAACCAGAAAGGACTACCTGAATAAGTCTTGCTGACATATTGACTTTTAAATGGCCACTGGTCTCTACGGGTGGAGGGGGTGTTCTTCGATGGACTATTTGATGCTTCTTTATGGCCATTCTTTGCCATAAGCCTCTAGGCAAGTTCAAACCTTGTCAAGAGTGATAACGTGTGTCCTAAAGAACTTAATGAAGAACTGTGGTCTCAAGAAAGAAAAAAAATAAAAAAGGTGTGTATGGGGGGGCGAGGGGAGGGCTGGAGAGATAGCACAGGGGGTAAGACACTTGCTTTGCTTGTGGTCAACCTGAGTTCAGTTCCTGGCACCCCATTAAGTCTCCCAGAACTTCCAGGAATGATCTCGGAGCTCTGAACCAGAAGTGTGGTCCAAAATGGAAAAAAGAAGAGACCAAAAAAGGGTAACAAGCCCCACCCGCACTGTCAGTTCTTCTAATCAACCCTGCATCCCACAGGGCACTTTTTGGGGCTTGAGTGCAGGGACACCCAACACTAAGCCTTGTAACAGGGAACCAGACTCTTTCCAAATTCACCAGTGGTAAGGAGTGCAAGTTGTTTCCTAAGTCCTGTCTGACAACGTACCATCCTTTTATCTATCATATGAACTCACAAAGAACTACCATGATGGTCTAATAAGGTGCAACAGGGGCCAGAGAGCTTGTACAGGGGTTAAAGCTCATACCCTGCACGTCATGAACCCCAGTTCAAACCTCAGCACCACATATGGTCCTGTGAGCACTATCAGGTGTGTACCCCCTGCCTGCCTTCCCCCCCACCCCAAATAAGGAAAGCAAGAAAAGAGCATGAAAGCATTACGCTACCAAAGTTGCCCAGGTTGCTGTCACTATAAGAGCACACAGGCTGGGTCCTGTGCCTTCTCCTCCCCCACCCCCCCACCCCCCTCGCCAGAACAAGCTGCATGGTAAGCAGGCTCCAGGGCTAATTGAGCTTTTTGCTGAGCACCGCCGAGATGCGACACATGAGTTTGGATGGGAATTCCATTATGTGCTGTGAATAATTAAACATTACATGTTTGGGACTCATTCTTCCGTATTACTTTTTAAATATTCATCTGTTGACATCAGCTGGACCTCCTGCAGCTTGACATGCAGTGAGCGGGAGTCGCAGGGAGAGAGAAAACGGGGTTCCTAGCAGAAGGCAAGTCTTCCCTGGGTGGTCCCCATGCAGCACCCATCCTTTACTCAGCCCCACCCGCACTGCCCCCAGTCTTCGTGGCCCTATTCTTACCGGGACTCTCTAAAGGGGCCACTTGCAGAGTTTCCCATTGCCCCCTGGAGATCTCCAGCACGGCCCGACCCTTTGCAGAATCAGGGTGAGGAAATGGATGTGGAAGGATAAACCCTACTGGCACAGTGCCCTGTGGCCCTCTGACCTTGCTCAAAGCTCAGTGGCCCTCCCCTGTGAACAGTTGCTTCGCTCCTGTCTCTCCTCCCTCCCATTCCACCATCCGCGCCAGCTTCTCTCTGATCGCCTGGAGCATAACAGTGTAGCCTGAGACTATGGTCCAAGCGTGGACCTCAGCAGACTCAGACTCTAGGCCAGGTAGGATGATTGAGGACTAGCTGCCTGCAAGGACAGGGAGAAGTGACATGGGAAAAGGATCACCCTGGAGACCACTGGGCCCTCCCATAGTCACATGCCCTATCAGACCAGTGGGAGGGCTCAGCTCTCTAAGAACTGAGAGGAGAGCAGTCTCTGACTGTTTTGCCATAAATATTTCCTTCTAAAACAAAGCTTGATGGTACAGACCCGCCAAAGTGCATCCTCAAGACTCTGTTTTTTTCCTAAATTGGGGGGGTAAGTGGGAAAAGACCCCTGGGGGCTGGCCTTTTAACAGAACAGGCCTTTCCAGATACCTCCCCTCCCTCACCCCAGCACAGAAGCAGCAACGTGCAATTTTACAGGAGAGTACTTAGAGCATCCATTACCAAACGTCAGGGTATCTTCCTATTGTTCTACCTGTCCTACTATGGAATACTTTATGCAAAAGAGCTCCACACCAAAGTCTCTAATTGGTCTCAGAAGGATGCCTGGGCCTGCATACCCTCCAGGCAGGCAATGGATGAGGATAAGGAAGGTGCTGGAAGGCTCTGAGGCCAACTTGGAAGACTTGTCTGGACCAGATTTTGGAAGGAGCAAGTCCAGTTCTAGGATGTAGAGAGATGATACTCCAGCATCAAAGCAAAGCTCCAGGCTGAGGCCTCCATCATTCTCCACCTTTTGGGTCCACAGATTTCTGTAGCAGCCACCGCCATTCACCCCAACTCCCAAAATCCTTTTCCACCAGTCACAGGCATGGAATCAATGTTGAGGCCTCTTCCTGTTCCCCAGAAGCAGGACTCACAGGCAAGTCAATAAGTCATAGACTTACATCCTGTTGGCATATTCAGACTCTCTTCAGAACTGCCCCCTGGGATGTACATTCCACCCCCACCCACCACCCACCCTCCATTCTGCCACTTGCAAACACACAAACCTATGAATAATTCCTGAGTTTAAGAAAAAAGCAAGTGTTTGTATCTCACTGGTCAGAAAACCATTCAGAAGGGCTCACCCACTGAGCTTCCCAGCCTGGGAGCTGGGATGGCAGTGGAGGGTGAGGCAGCCCCTGTCTGAGCCCCCAAAGGCGGCGATCTCTCCAGAAGAACTATCACCCTGCCTGTTCCTCTGGTTTTAAAATGACTTGAGAAAACCAGAATGAGTTCCCTAGAAAATATCTTAAAGCTTCATAAATCTGCTTGGGAGCACCCCACTAATATTCAGTCTACATCTTTCTTTGCTTAATTTCATTCTGTTCCTCCTACCCTAATTATACCCCTTGTCTGGAGCTAAATAAATTCCTTCCTTCCTCAGTGTTTACTTCCTTCAGATGTCTGAAGACCATGATCACGCCAACCCCCCGCATCCTCGGGCCTCGAGAACAGGAGCTGAGGGCTACAGAAAGGAACATCCCACTCACCCCATGTGGCCCCCGGAGGCCTCTGCACCACGCCTGTCTTGTCAGCTCCTCAGGGCCTCACCCAGGGCGCGGCTTCATTTTGAGTTTTCTAATTATTAATTAGCAGTGAAAGGGACATGCCACCAGGTCAGAGCAATCCACTCTTATTGGAAGACATGCAAATTGATGCTGCTACTGAATTCGTAAACCAAGAGAGACACAATCCTGCAAAGATTATGACTAAACAGTGCAGAAATGCCCATCAGGGACAGAAATGGATTTTTTTTTTTAAGGAGAATTTAAAGCTAGGCTGTAGACAGTGGAAATACCACAGGAATAGCAAGCTCCCTTTGTATCCTGGTGGAATTTCTGGATCATATGGAAACTGAATTTCTTATTTATTTCATTGGGTTGTTTTTGGTTTGGAACAGAATGAAATTAAGCAAGAAAAGATTTAGACTGAATATTAGTGGGTACTCCGAAGCACATTTATGAAGCTTGTTTCTGCTGTGAGCCTGGAATAGTCCCATGACTATCACATATAGACATGTGGTTGGCTACATGCAAGGCATGTGTGTTAAGTCCTGTGTTATTGCTCAGCCCCCGGGACCTGTAATATTTTTTCTTTTATTCTTTTCTTAAGACCCCAGCCAGTTATCCATGAACCTACAGCAATCAAGTTTCCTTTTGCCTTTTCTTCTCACTTTTACAATACAGCTACCATTCTCAGGGGAACAAAACAAATTTCTGTTAGCACAGAGTAATGAAGTAAACAATATTAACAAAGTGAAGAAGATTAGCTGGAGAAAAAATATTTAGAATCATGGAAGAATAGAAAAGACCAGAAGGACACAACAATGAACAATGAGTCAATGATGGTGCATTTTAAAGGCAAGCTTTCCTGCTTTCCATTGGCAGTATTTTTTGTTTGTTTGTTTGTTTGAGACATCACCCTTGAAACAAAGTAAATACAAATTCATAATGCAGGTAAAGATAGGTACTTTCCTCAGGTGCCTAGCCTAAGAACTCTGGAAACTATATCAAACTAAGTAGTTCTGTACCACAAAAGAAACAATGACTAAAATAAAAATAGCCTGGGAAAGACTATCTGTCCCCCCTATACCCCCCATTCATCAGACAAAAGATTAATATGAAAGAGAAATAAAGCACCTGTGAAACTCAGCACAACAACAAAAACCAAACAAACAACCCTATCCAAAATTAGGGAACAGAGATGAACAGACGCTTCCTTAAAGAAGCCATACAGATGGCTAAGAGGCATATGGAAAAAAATGCTCTGCATCACTAATCATCAGGGAGATGCAAATCAAAACAGCAATGAGATATCACCTCACACCACAGAGACTGGCACACATCACAAAGAACGAAAACAACCAGTGCTGGTGTGGATGTAGGGAAAAAGAAACCCTCATCCACTGCTGGTGGGAATATCTCCTGGTTTAACCTTTTTGGAAAATAATATAGACACTCCTCCAAAAGAATCTAATAATTGAGGGACTGTAGTGATAGTACAGCAGGTAGAATGCTTACTGTGTATGTGGACAACAGGGTTTGATCCTCAGCACCCCATATGGTCCCCTGAACCTGCCAGGATCTCTGAGCAAGGGCCAGGGGGAAACTTCTGAGTTCCATCAGGTATGCCCCACCCAAACAAACCAATAAAATAAATAAATAACAATTAAGCTTTCATATGATCCCAAAATCCCACTTCTTGGCATCTACCCCAAGGGCCCAAAAACAATTTTGAAGAGACATTTGCACTCCTATGATCATTGCAGCATGATTCACAAAAAAAGCCGAGATTTGGAAACAGTCTGAGTGTCCAAGAATAGGTGACTAGATAAAGAAACTATAGTATCTAGGCACAATGGAATACTAGTCAGCTATAAAAAAATATATATAAAATCACGACATTTGCTCTTACATGGGTTAGAACTACAGAGTATTGTGCTGAGTGAAGTCACTCAACAGGACAGATCTCTCTCATATGTAGGGTATAGAGATATAGAGTAAGGAAGATCAGAGCCAAAGGCAATAGACCTGAAGACTTGGTCTACAGAACTGAGCTGACCTGCGGGGGGGGGGGGGGCGCGGTAGGGATGGGAAGGGTCCCTGGGACGGCGATGGGTGGAAGCAGGCGCTCTAGTGGAGCGTGTGGTGTTGGGCTGATGGATACATAAAACTCTCACTGATACATTATTGTTAAATCAGAGCTCATCAATAAAAATGGGGGGGGGGCAGGGTGAAGGGCTCTTGAATAAGTCTAAATATTGACCTTGGCAGGAAGAAGGAAATGCAGGTGGCCACGGCATCAGCATTGGTCTGGGATGGAAAGAGCTGTGGGCTCACACAGCCCGCCACCAGGCACCAACTGTGAGTCCCAGCAGGGCGGCAGCTCTGGAACCTGGGCTCCACCTGTTCCACCTTGAGTGCATCACCCAGAGGACCTGCTAACCCGGATCTTGCTGTTCCCACCATGTCATGTTCACAGTGGCACTACTCATGATAACCACGGCGGGGAAATGCCCTGAGCCTGTGCATACACGAAACATCGCGCTCTGCTCAGCGACACACTCGCCAATGACAAACGCATCGCGGTGGTCCGAACAGTTGAGGTCAGAGAGCCGCAGTGCATGGGAGCCAGTCTGGGCCTGTGTATTTGGACTCAGTGGCATCTGCACAACAGCAACATCTAGTAACCAACTTCTCAGACCCTCTCTCCCCATCCCTAAGAAATGAAGGACAGAGGGCTGGAGTGGTACTGTAGTGGGAAGGGCATTTGCCTTGCAAGTGGCCAACTCAGGTTCCATCCCTGGCATCCCAGGGAACTCACAGGTTGCTGCTCTTCCTGATAGGGATCTGGGCAAGTGAGGTATGGTGGGGGATAGGGGAGTGGGTGGGGAGTAACACAAGGGACCTATCCAGCATTAGGAACCTGCCCCAAGTGCTCATGTTTCTGGAATTCTCTTTTCTAACATTCCTATTTTTTTTTCTTTTTAATTTTATTTTAGGCACTGCGGTTTCCAATTCTGTTCCTGATAGGGTTTTCTGACATTCTTGGGTTCACCTCGAGTTCACTGGTTTTCCCAGTCGTCCTGCTTAACTTCTTTATATTTAATCTATTTTTATTCCTGCTCACTTGAGGTTTGGTTTTCCACGCAGGCACATTTTGGGGAGCAAACGTCCCTGACAGAGAGGACACGGCACTGTGCTGTGACCGGGAATGTCAGTGTCCTTTGTCACCAGCTGAGAAGGATCCCTGGCAGCCTGGGTGATCCTGGCATGGCCGAAAGTCACCAAGCACACGCCCCACGCCTCGCACTGGGCAGAGAGAAGGGGCTCACTTCCACTCGGCGAGAAGGGGTGCTGCGTCCCCAAGTGTGGGGCTGTCACACTGAAGTACGGAAACGCTGCTGAGAGCCGAATGTTAGTGACAGCAGCCTGCGGTGCCACGGACGCCTGCACTCTAGCGCCCGCTAAAAATAGGCCTGCTCTCTCTGGATCCCTTCAAACCCCACATCTGCAGGAAGTTTTTGTCCCTCTCGCTGGCCCTTCTCTTTCTTTCTCCAAGATTACTATTCTTCGGCTCCGGCAGGCCCCACCCCAGGAAAACGCCATTCAGAGCGATAATAAACACCCCAGGCTTAGACAGTCCCACAAAGGCCTCACTGGGGCCTTGAGAGATGATCACAGGCCTTCTGCGGGGAGGGCGCTGGGGCAGCCACCAGGGCACAGCCTTCTGACCTTCAGGAAGTGAAGGATGGAGTCCAAGGCTGATGGCAGGGAGGGACAGCTAGGTAGGGACAGCAAAACCCAAAGGTAAGAGATTCCCACTGTGACCTGGGAGCTACTCGGCAGCCTCCCCTGTACCCTGTAAGGAGACCCCTGTGCTCTCCCATGGAGCAGAACAGTGCGTGCCTCCCATTAAATTCAACCCAGCAAGGGGCAGCTAGGGGGTGAGCACTCCTCCTCCAGGCATTCAGCTGCCTTTTATACTCTCCCTCTGGGTGCCTCTCCGGGGTGTGTGTGTGTGTGTGTGTGTGTGTGTGTGTGTGTGTGTGTGTGTGTGTGTGTGTGTGTTACAGAGAAGAAAAGAGAGAAAGTGAGAGAGAGAGGGAGGGGAGAGATGAAGGAGGGAGGGAAGAAAGAGGGAGGGAAATGAGAAGGAAGGAAGGAGGGAGGGAGGGAGGGAAGGAAGGAAGGAAGGAAGGAAGGAAGGAAGGAAGGAAGGAAGGAAGGAAGGAAGGAAGGAAGGAAGGAAGGAAGGAAGGAAGGAAGGAAGGAAGGACAAATGCTTATTTTATGGCTAAGAATGGGTTGGGGGCAGGTGATTATGAGCAAACAGAAAGTCCTTGTTGTCAGTGTTTTCTCAACCAGACAGAATCTCTTGTTTGGAAGGGGACCTAAGCACCTTCATAGTGCCAGTGCTTGGGGACACATCAGAACCCCAGGGCGGGGCTGCTCTTTTCTGGTCCCCTCTGTCCTGTATTCTGACTCAGTTCATCTGCAGAGGGAGGTGGCTCCGGGCTTTGTGGCAGCCATGCAGCAGCTGTCTGGGGTCTCCTCAGCAAAGACCTGCGCACGCATCCCCTCATGGGTCTCCCAGTGGCTCAGACACGCCGTATTACCATATCTCTCCTGAGCCAGCTGTGGAAAAGGGTCTGGTGCTCCTGCAATCACTAGGGCTCCGGATCAGACCCCAGGTCCATAATCAGAAGGCCAAGTTCCCTATAGAATATTGGAATATGATAATGCCAACAGGACAGAATATCTCACAATGGGCCAGTCCCAGAAACTCCAGTTGTCCATAGACATGATCCTTTAAGTTAACTATTCATTTCCTATTGAGCAATAAATTACCACCAATAGCAGCAGGGGCTGGTGGGGGAGGGAGAAGAGAGGGCTAATCTCAGGCCATGTGATCTGAGGATCTGAGCAGTATTTATTCTGCCTTGGGGCAGGTATGTAAGGCCAACTGGGACTGATGGCTGGAATCTCATGTCACCTCCAGGATTTAGTGACCACAGGCAGAATGTACGTGGTCAGGTGACCTGGAAAACACTGCACCATTGGCCCCATCTGTCACATACACCTTCTCCCCAGTCTCTTTTCTGGGTGTGGACAGTTCTCTGTCTCCAGATGATGGGAACCCTGGAGGCCTCCCAGCTTACCAACATGCCAAGCCTACTCCCCTCGCAGCTCCCAATGAACAAGGAGGGGAGGAAGGGGATGGCAGTGGTGGTGATAAGCCCCAAGTCGGCATTGCTACAGGCGGCTCTACCCCACAGACGCTTCTCCTAACACATGTTCAATGGTCTAAGCACAGAGAAACAGGTCTCTTCCGGTCCTGCAGACAAAGATGCAGATAGGGTGAATCCTAGTGAAGGCCATGCTCGCCCTACCCCCAGCCAGTCAGCCTGTGTCCCCTAACCTCATCTAGCCAAGCCAACTCCCCTCCAGGGGGTTGCATCCTCACCCCTCCCCCCTCCAAGGAGGAAGTGACAAAGCCCCGATGCCAGAGATAGTTTAGAATTTTGTTTCCCATTAACAGCCTCCCTTCTCCACTCTGAATTAGAACTCTAATATTCAGCCACCAAATACACAGAGGTGGCTGAGTCCCCAGAGCAGAGGCATTCTCTCCAGGCTGCACCCCTGCTCCTGGCAGACCCACAGCAAGATGCTCCCTCCGCCCGCTACACACCCCAAGTGGCTGTGAAGGAAAATTTGGGGCGGCGGGTGGCAAGGAGGAGTGTGGGGCTCAAATGTACTGCAGGTCTGTCTGCTAGAGATAAGCAGCCCACTGAAGCATGCCTGAATTCCCAGGATAAAATCTGGAAAAATCTCCTCACACTGGCCCAGAGGTTCTCATGTTCCCATATACCCAGGAACACCCAGGGATTTATTAAATAGAGGTCTGCTTCAGGACACTGGGTGAGCCTGGTCCTGTCCTTAACCCGGCTTTCCTTTTCTGTTCCCTCCACCCTTCACTTTTTGTGCTAGAGATGGAACCTGGGAATTTCACAAGCCAGTGCTCTAGCCCCGAACTACATGCTCCACCCTGAGAGCCTGCATTTCTACCTGTGCCAGGTAGGGGGCACTCTCCTGGGGCTAAGGGGGCACTTCTGAGTAGTGAGGGTCTTACATTATGTACCTTGGGGTCGGAGGGTCATTCTATAGACAAGGGGACCCTGTGCTCTGAACCCCAAGCCAGAGAAGCAGATTTTGGTCTGCTTCCTGCAGCCAGAGGCTGGCAGCACAGCCAGGATGGCTGGGCGTGGCGCTGCCTCGGCTGCACGGAGGACCGTGGTTCTGAAACTTTGCTCCAGAGGACAGTTTGTCTGGAAGCTGGACCAGCTGGAGCTGCGCCTGCAATCAAATCACTTTTGTTTTCTTCCAGACCACTGGGGAGAAATGTTAATGTACTGATTTTGCAAATTTCGGTGTTTCTCCTATCTATTTTCCTCTGCTTTAATTAGAAGCTGTCCAGACTCTGCTCTTGCAGGGTAATCTCTGGCAGGAGGGGGCAGGTCTTCCAGCAAGGCAGTGAGTGCCCCTGAGCTTCACCACCTCCAAGCAAGCGCTGCTGGCTCAGTGGGGGTGGGCAGGGCAGGGTGGCTGCTTCCGGTCTGAAGGCATCAGCAAAGCCAACCTATCCTTGACTTCCTAACTTCCCAGTGGGACTTCAAACAGACGTTATATCTCAGATGTGAGAACAAAAAGGCCACACAGCAGCCCAGGAACACAGGAAGCCTCCAGGAGTGAGAATGGAGGTGGTGGTGGTGGGTGGCAAGGGTCTTCAGCATAAAGAGCTGAAGGAGACTTGAGCATATGTGGGGAGCGAGGTGAGAGATGGAAGTGGGGGAGGGGAGCTGGCTCAACAGACTGACAGTAACTGGAAGGGTAGCGGTGGGGGTGGGGGTGGCAGGTGGCTGAGGAACATTCATGAACTGGAATGTTCCATGGAAGCTTTCATAGTATTAGGACATGAAAGATCCACTGATTTGAGCCTTTCATCAATATTGCAATATTGCAGATTACACACACACACGCACACACACTCATACTCACACACGCAGGCATGTACCATACTCTGACTCAAGAACTAGAAGATTAATTTTGTTCTGTTTTGGGGCTGCACCTGAAACTTCTTAGGGGTCATTCCTGCCTGTGCTCAGGGACCATGCAGTTCTGGGGACTGTATCAGTCTTTGGACTGCAAACCGTGTGCTCCAGGCCACTTAGTTTCTACTCTGCATTGAACTTCAAGGATTTTTTTTCTTCTGCAGTGCTGGGGATCAAACCCAGGGCCTCACACATGCATGGCTGGTACTCTATCACTGAGCTACATCCCCCACCCCACAAACTCTGAGTCATAAAAGATCCAACTCAGGGCTGGGGATTAGGCTCAAGCAGCAAAGCACAGGCTTCGCATGTACAAACCCTCTTTCCACACGGCATGTACTCCCTGCCCCCAGGCCCCCAACACATTCAGG
Organism: Sorex araneus; assembly: GCF_027595985.1. Classification (NCBI taxonomy): domain Eukaryota; kingdom Metazoa; phylum Chordata; class Mammalia; order Eulipotyphla; family Soricidae; genus Sorex; species Sorex araneus. Next base: position 133,749,895 of record NC_073305.1, on the reverse strand, counting down.
TATGACCCTCACAACAATAAAATGAAATACCAAATTTTCACTGGCATATTTTCAGGTCTGTTCCACACAAGGACCCAAATTCAGGGTCAGTTACAGGGCAATTTGATACCACTCATCACTAGGGGGCGCCACTACAGGCTCCAGGTTTTCTAAGAGGGTTGTCCTACCTTACCCTTGCCCCCTTGCCCCTCAGCCTTCCGAACTGCTGAAGACAAGGATAGAAAGAGAGCGCAGGTAGATGGAGGCGAAGGTGAGGCATGTCCAGAGGAACCATGCAACAACTTAGAGCAGCTGCTTTGCAAAGGCATGGCCACAAGTTCAAACCCCCAGTGTCTTACAAGGTGTTACAAAAGGGGTGAGTCTCTCTCTCTCTCTCTCTCTCTCCCCCCCCCACACACACACACACACTTTTAAATTCAACCTTTCTCTCTCTCTCTCTCTCTCTCTCTCTCCCACACACACACACACACACACACTTTTAAATTCAACCTTATGTGACGGGAATATTTTTGTTGGATGTTGGTGATTTACAGGATTTTTGTTTTTCTTGTTGGGTCACACCCAGTGATGCTCAGGAGTTACTCCTGATTCCCATATAGGATGCTGGGGACTGAATCTGGGTCGGCCATGTGCAAGACAAATGCAAACCCCACTATACTACTACTATGTTTTTTTGGGGGGGGCAGACCGCAGTTTATGCAACTTTATTCAAGAAAAATAAATTGATTACTAGCAGAGCTATTAGTTGATCACTCATCCACTGACAACTTGCATCATTTGTGCAGCGCTATATTATACAGTGTATTGGAAGGTTGATTAACCAGGATAAGCATGAACCTAAAAGGACACATGAGCACCACGACCAGGAAACATGACCTATGTCAAGCACAAGTGCGAGTGCCAGCACTAAACAAGAGGGAACGTCTGCGTTTGGTGTAGTTCAGGACACAAAACCTGAGGTGTGACCCTTCCCCCACCACCACCAGAGAAAAACATGGACACACAGAGACACTCACACCACAAGAGCAAGCACAGGCTCGGCAGCCCAGAGTCCCTGGATTCAGCAAAGGTGAGCAAAGGTGTGGCTCATGCACTGACGCTTCTGAACTGGCAAAAGAAAACATCCATATGTGGACGGCCCATTAATAAATGAAAACCCAGAACTGGCCAATCCCACCTGGACAGTCTGACCAGGCATCTGTGCACCTGCCCATGACTCATGCTCATGTGTGTGCCCTTGTCTACGGATGCCAGAGATACACCTGGTCCGCACCATAAAGTGATGTATCATGCTCTCCTCCAAAGGGACCCCTCCTCCCAAATGCTGGATGCTGAATTCACCTGTGGATCCCTCTGATACCCCCAGTCCTGCACAGAGGATGAAACAGAAGAGAATGTGAAATTGGGCAGATAAAGCAAATCCTGGGACCCATTGTTGTCCCTTCAATGATCAAGGTGCCTCTGGAGGCCTTGGGTATGTTGCCCCGATGAAGTAATGTCTGTCTCCTTTCTTTCTAAGAGAGCCCCGAAGCTCAGCCCCGTGAATAAAGAAACTGTGCCCTTACACCCCAAATGGTCCCATCCAGACTTACTTTCTTACCCTCCAGATTTAAAGCTCTAGGGGCTGGAGCAATAGCACAGCGGGTAGGGCGTTTGTCTTGCACATGGCTGACCCGAGTTCAATTCCTAGCATCCCATATGGTCCCCTGAGCACCACCAGGGGTGATTCCTAAGTGCAGAGCCAGGAGTAACCCCTGTGCATCGCTGGGTGTTACCCACAAAAGAAAAAAAAACCCAAACCAGATTTAAAGCTCTACTAAAGGGGTTGGAGTTGGGGAGACCACGGGCCCCTAATGCAGGAGAGCCACAGGTATCCTGGGTCTCTAGGCACTGCTTTCCCAAACCATGGGAGAGTCTAGGAATTTGACAACTCCGGCTGCCGGGTGCATCTCCCTGGCCTAAAAGGCTCCCTGGAGCTCTCACGGCACTTTGCTCGGGCTTCTGTTACATGGTCCTTGAGCTGCTTTTGAGACAAGTTTTCCACTGTGTTCTAAAAGCCAGTCTTGGCATGTCTGTAAACATCAGTTCATATTCCTGGAATAAATCTTTTCTGTGTTCCATCCGGCTGCCCACAGGGGCACAGATGGCATGTTTTATGTGGTGGACACTATTTACACTTCCACCCCATGGAGGCCCAGGAGATGCCACAAATGGAGCCCACACAGGAAGACAGCCCTGGGGGCAGACACATTTGTCCCGAGCGCCAGGAAAGGACACACCCAAAAAGTACACGGGTGCCTCTGCCCAGACACACATCCTCTGTGCAGGACTGGGGGTATCAGAGGGATCCTCAGCAGGCGCCAAGAGAGGTGGTTCTTGCCCACGAGACAGTCGGATATATATGGCCTGTGGCTGGAAGCAGGGGGACAGAGCATACAACATCCATGACATTGGTCATAGAGTTGAAACCATCCATTGTTGGGGGACAGAAAGATAGTACAGAAGTAAGGCACTTGCCTTATATATAGCTGTCCCAGGTTTGATCCCTGGCATCCCATATGATCCCCAGTCCCCACCTGAGCAGAGAGCCAGGAGGAAGCCCTGAGTACTACTGCTGGGTATGACCCAAAATACCAAAACCAACACAAATAAATAAAATAATCAAGCAGAGAGAGTACAGTGGGTAAAGGTGCTTGCTTTGCATAAGGTCCACCCACGTTAGGTCCCCAGCACCCTGACAGTTCCCCATCCCCCATGCCTTGACAAGAGTGATCTTTGAACACAGAGCTGGGAGTAAATTCTGAGCATAGTCAGGTGTGACCGACCAAAAAAAAAAAAAATATCTGGCCAAGCAAATCCTTCCCTACAGAAAGGCTCCCACACTCTATTGCATGTTGCCAAGCATCTGTTGCCTGTGTCCCAGGGTATTCTTCCCTCTACACTGATGGACAGCCGGGAATCACAGAAGACTTGACCTCATCAGGACCTCAAGGGTGCAGTTAACAGATGCACGATTTGGGGGAGGGGAGGAGCGTGGGGAAGAGAGAAAAGTCACTTTATTCGGAAAAACACTCGGAAGGAGCCGTGGCAGCCGCCTCTGTCTCCGTCAGAGAGAGCATTTGTTGAAAATGTCAACAGATTGCTTCTTGCGTTGGAGCGGAGCAGGCTCAAAAAGTTTATTTTAACAGGGCATTTTGCTTAAAATTGACTGGCGGGTTTGGGCATTAAGAATGTCTCTGACTATATAACCTGGATTAGGAGGTCCTTGTGGTGTTTTATCGATTTAGCATAAATCAGACGGACATACCACAAGAGACCCCCTTCCCATAACCAGGCCGTTATTCCGACTCAACTCTGTTTGTGTTGCATTTATAGTGGGTTCTTTTCTCCTTCTCACCACTGCCCCCGCCCCCCTTTTTAACACGGCTTAGTTGCTATGCAGAGGCTTAGAGCTCCTGCATGGGGATCAGTTCCAGACCTTGGTTTGATTTGAAACAAGCCAAGCAAATTTCCCTGAATGTGATTTCAAAAGGTTTTCCTAGTCCCTCTCATCAGGAGATTGAAGGCAGCTGAAAGCAAGTCACTATTTGAGCTCAAATTTTCTCAAGTATTTGGTATGACTCAGTAGACACAGTTCAGATGAACGCCCACTGCTCTTCCGAAACGTTTGCTCAATAGCTCTCGAGGCAGGACGGGGTCTCCAAAAGCTAATTTCCAAAGGCAGATGGCTGACGCTTGCCGAGAAAGTCTCTCTCGTCCATTTTCACGTTTCTTTCAGGCTCTCTTTTGCCACTTTCTCTCTCCATATCACATTAACTAGATGTGACTCAAAAAGTTAATGGTAATTGCTCTCATCTTAATTTAGCAAAAAAAAAAAAAAAGGGAGAAAAAGAGAGAGAAATGAATGTAATTTGCAGCACCGAACTCAGGTCATTACAGGTGTGTTATATTAGTGTATTCATGAGCCCCTGGGACAGGCATGCTGCGATATCCAATAACTTTCTTAATGTGTAATTACACACCATTGGACTATAATTGATTAATTGAAAAGAGAATGTAGGCAGATGTGAGGGCAAGACTTCTGCTGCTCATTAAATGAATCTGTCCTTGTTTCTCTTTAATAAGTTAAGTGGAACTACTCAAAAGCAATTAAGTCAGTAGTGAAATTCATTAAATTTTAAATAATTATTGGTATTAAATTCTGTAATAAAATTCAAGGCTCGGCACAGTTCTATTTTAAAAAGAAGTATGATAAGTTGCAAGAATGAAGGGTTCCAGAGAAAAACGACATCCTGATGGACTCAGTGACATTTTGTGTGGAAATCTGAAAGACGTGAGAGGAAAGGATCGACGAGGGGGAAGGGGTGTTCTGGAAGCTTGGTTTGCTTCCTCAATCGGTAGAGAATGCAGCCACTTAAACTGGAAAAGAGAAACACTTCCAAAACTTATTCTTCATTTGAAATCTTAATCCAATGCCACTCAGTGGCAGACCACTTGCCTCGAATATGTGAGGCTATGGGTTTGATTCCTGGCACCACAAAATCAATACAATATGAATTCAAATCATTCAGAGAGAATGAGGGTGGGGGGGAAGGAGAACATATTTTAAAATCCAATGCCTTGGAGCCCTCTATTTGAAACCTTCTTTAGTAGCTAAATCCACAGATGAATATACATATGAGGAGCTGAATGCGATTGAGAGAAAATTCTCTCCTTTGGGAAACAAAACTGGGCCACTGAAGGGAGGAGGAGAAAGAGGATGAGGATGATGAGGAGGAGGACGACGACGACGACGAAGAGGAAGCGGAGTTGGAGGAGGAGGAGGAGGAGGAGGAGGAGGAGTGCTACCGTTTGGAAGGGGGGCACAAAAAGGTTTCACATAGCCCACAGGTGGTTTCTATACCTTCTGCTGCTCTTTGTTCTACCTATGAAATCGGACAACTCAGAAACGTGCCAGAAAGGTGCTCAGTTCAGCCACACTGCCACATTCCAGACATTCCTAACAACTATTCAGACACAGAGAGAGAGAGAGAGAGAGAGAGAAATAATTTTAAAAAAGAGTCTTATGGACCGGAGAGAGAGTGCAGGGGTAGGGCACTTGCTTTGCATGCAGCCAACCACAATTCATCTCCTGGAACTGCATAAGGTCCCCTGAGCACTGCCAGGAGTGATTCCTGAGCATAAAGTTAGGAAGAGTAAGCCCTGAGCACAACTGGGTGTGGCCTCCAAAACACAAAAACAAAAGATTCTAGAGCTGGGAGGTGGTATATGTGTATCTGTAGCTCTGAAGTACAAATAATATGAAACAACTGGTGTACAGAGGTCGAGCAAAAACTAGGGGTGCCCTTCTGTAAAACTGCAGCTCATTCTGGAACCCTAGAAGCTCTAACCATCAGATTTCTCAACAGTCACGGAATTAAAAATATATATATAATAATAGGGGGCCAGAGCGATAGTACAGCGGTTAGGACATTTGCCTTACACACAGCCAACCCGGGTTTAATCCCTGGCATCCCATATGGTCCCTCAAGCACCTCCAGGAGTAATTCCTGAGCGCAGAGCCATGAGGAACCCCTGAGCACCACAGAGTGTGACCCAAAAAAGCAATATATATATATATATGTATATATAATAGAAAAAGTTGAAATCCATGGGTGATTATTTTCTTTTCTCTTCTTTTTTTTTTTTTTTTTTTACAGTAGATTCAACTACATTTTTAAAACTTGATTTCAAAAGCTAGGGATGTCTAAATCATTTATATTGCATTCCACCGCTCCCAGCCCATATGATTTCCTGAGCATTGCTAGGGGTCACTCCTGAGTACAGAGCCAGGAACAGTCCCTGAGCATGCAGAGTGTGCTAGCCAAACCCTCTACTCCCTAACATAAAAATGACTTTGTATGCCCAGTCAGGTTCACAGTCTTAAGGGAAAAATTTGCACAACACTAAGTCTGACAGCCAGAGAGCTAGATAGTGAAGGCTGATGGGCTGGTGGCTCTTGGGGTACCATATGACACCATTTCTGTTCTGGGTCCTGTGAGGGGCATCCCTGCTGCAGACAGACTAGACACAGGGAGATTCGGGGTCACTTCTCATTCCCTCAAAGGAGAGGGAAGCATTTACGTGGACTCAATTTCCTGTCAGAAGAAACAGAATTCCAATCCTCACACACACTGTAATTTTAGAAAGCATAACTAAAGCTAAAACGAAATTAGACTAAAGAGGTATATTAGACTTTGGGAAAAGAAATCAAGGTCCCAGGAGAAGACAATGGATATTATTTTCCGTTGCATGTTTTTCTGCTGTAACGAGCGACTTATTGTCCCACAGCTCATTTTCATCTTCAACGTGACCTTGATAATCTCGGAGAGAGGCAGCGCAACTCTTTCAAAGATGAGTTCTAATCAACGGATACTCCCCCACTTTATCCTCGTCACCAAATGACATCTGCTCACATTATCTTGGAATTTCCTTTGTTTTTCATTTCTACAACTGTAACAAGTCCCAAATGTATTCCAGACAGCTAAATCAGAGCAAAGGAAAACTGATTTCTCAAATCAATAATTCAGTGCTTAGATGAAATACTCTTGAAATTTATCACCATGTGAACAAAAGAGAAGTGGGTGATAGTGTTGGTTTTCAAAAGAAAGGTGGGAATTGTAAGTGGCCAGGTGATTCGAATTACCAGAGATGGTTGGGTTACAAAATTTTACATTTTAATGGGGGGGTTAACTCGGGGCCCCTTTATGTTTTTACTCACGACAAATCATTTTATATTAGTAAAAATGTTTTAGTAAATAGAGTAAAAATCAATAAAATGATTTTCCTTGATGAGGATCTTAATAAATCTTTTAGGTAACTGCTAAAGAGATACAAGTTCTTTTTCTGAAGACCCAGACATATGCAAGATGGAAGAAGAAGCCAGTCCACATGCTCAGAAGCTATGTGTTATTAGGCTTGTCCTCTTCACTTTGTCTCTGTTTTTTTTTGTTTGGGGGGCCACACCTGGTGGTGCTCAGGACTTAGACCTGGCTCTGTGTTCAGGAATCACTCTTGGCTGACTGGGGGGCCATAGAGGGCACAAGGGAATGAACCCTTGATAGCCACAAGGACCTTGCCCTCTGTACTATCTCTCAAGACCTGTCCTCTTCATTTGGGGGTGAGGGTTGTTTTTTGGTATGGGGGGTTCTTTTGGCCATACCCAGTAGTGCTCAGGGATCACTCCTGGCTCTGCACTCAAGAATTACTCCTGGTGGTACTCAGGGAAACACATGGGATGCAGGAATTGAATCCAAGTTGACTGGGCTCAAGGCAAAAACCCAACAGGCTGTACTATCTCTCCAGACTCCATTTTTTTTCTTAAAGAACTCCTCGGGGCCAAGGAGATAGCTCAAAAGGTAGAGCACGTGCCTTGTACTGCATCTACCCCTTTCTCCCGTATCACCAGGAGAGCCCCCATTGCATTTCCTAATTTTAAGAACAGAGAAGGGAGATTTATTCCCTGACTCTTTTCATTACTAAGTTAGTGCACTGTGCCTTATATGTATTCTCTCATTTAGCTTTTGTAGAAACCTTAAGTAGTATTCCTATTTCACAGATAGGAATGGGTCTCTCCGAGGCTAGAAGGCAGGAACCACAAGGTCGAGAAGCAGAGAAGTCAGTGGTGTGACTGTGACCTGCTCCATGCTGCCGCCAAGGGAGACGCCCCATTCTAGTTAGCGGACATCCTAGCCTCTGAATCCTAACATGCATTTACGTCCCCCCCCTCTATTGTATATATTTATCATTTATGGATATATTTATCATTTAATGGATAATTCTGAATCACAAATACTTCAGATGCTAGTTTCTTGTTCCTACATTGTTTTCGTCCTTGCACACAACTAAGTACTTATTCAATTAACAGTGTCATCCCAGGGCCTGAGAGATGGCTGGAAGGGCGAGAGCACATGCTTTCGAGTTGGGAGGCCTGGGTTCTGCCCCTGCACCACATGGTCTCCAGACCACAGTGCTGAGGGTACCTCTGGGGAAGGCTCCAAAACAAATTAATTTTTTTTCTTTGGTTTTTGGGCCATACTTGGCAATGCTTAGGAGCTACTTCTGGCTCTGCACTCAGGCATTACAACGGCAGTGCTCAGGTGACCAAACGGGATGCTGAGGGTCGAACCTGGGTGGGTTGCATGAAAGACAAGCACACTACCTGCTGTACTATCTTCTCCAGCCCCCAAAGAAAAATATTTAAATGACAATAATAAAAGGTTGGGCTAAGAGACTTGGAGAGACAGCAGTACAGTCAGTACCGCAGTGTAGTGGGTACGGCACATTTACTAAGTAATGAAGGGAGTCAAGGAATGAATCTTTCTTCTTTACTCTACTTGCCTTCTACTTGCCTTGCATGCAGCCCACCTAGGTTCAATTCCTGGCACCACATATGGTCCCCTGAGCCCTGCCAGGAGTGATCCAGGAGTGTAGAGCCAGGAGTAAGCCCTGAGCCTTGCTGGGTGTAGGTCCTGCCAAAAAATGTTAGGCTGAGAAATAGTCCAGCATTAGGGTGTGGTTCTTGTATGCTGCCAACCCAGGCTCTGTTGCTGGCAACATATGGTCTCTGGAGCACTGCTAGATGTGGCCCTGGAGGCCTTCAGCACTGCAGGCCTGAGCAGAGAATAACAGGTGGGGCCCCTGAACCTCCTGAGTAGTGTTTGGGAGATGCTCCCGGCCCAAAGACTGTTATCCCAAATCTTTATTTACAAGAAAGCTGCTGTTAGGCACAATCTGCGCCTGCAATGGGTAAGAAAATGTCCTAAGAGCCTGACAACCAGTATCCCGGGCCGTCGTTTCTGCCCAGTCTCAGCCTTGCAGCTGTGAGAAGCCCTTGTTCTCATCCTGTGTGGCCTGTCTGTTCTAACCACCTTCTAGAACTGCTGTCTGTTCTCCAACTGCTGGCACAACTATACTTCCTGGCTGAGGTAGCTAGTATAGATCCCCAGCGCCAAAAACACCAGCTACGAAGTTCTCTCTCACTGCTTGCACTATCTGACCACAGCTGACCAATCATATCAACACTGCTCGCTGTTCCCAGGTGAGGTGAGTACAGGTAGTTTTCGCATGCCCACCCCCCCAAAAAAAAGCATGCTGCCCACTTCTTCCCCTCTTCCAGCCACCATACCAGCATCACCAGTACCATCTTTTTGTGCCCCGTGATGTCCCTCTGTTCTAACACACACACACACACACACACACACACAAACCCTTCGAGGAGTGGGAGCCCCCAATACTGCTATATTCTCCTGTTCCTCATGAGTCCCTGTCACCCCACCCCATATGGCACCTGCCTAATTCTGGCAGTTCCTTATTGCTATCATTGTGGTCTGCTGACTCCCAGCGAGAAGAAGGCATTCTTTATACTTTGTAGCACACCGCATCTAAGCACAGCCTTGGAGAGAGTTGGCCCTTGGGCGCAGTCACTGAAAACTACAGACTCCCAATAGTACACAGGAGCATCTCCTAACCTCCTCTGACAGCAATTCTAAACTTTCTGAGATGGGTCCATGAATTAAGTATCCATATTTAAAAATGGGTTTTAAGGCCCACCTCCCCCACGTGTGCTTCCCTTTGGATCCGCTGCGGAGCGAGCATGATGGAAGAGCCCAAGGGAACGCCCTTGGACTCCAGGCAGCCCACTGAACTAATTCCGGCATGGGACCAGAGACCCCACGGTGCGCTGAAACAGTGGGACCCGGGCATCCCCCAATTCTTTTAACCTGTCTCTCTCTCTCAACTCCTCCCTCCTGAGCACAGCGCAGGACTTCTCCATCTTATGAGCACCATAAAAGGGTAAAAGTTTGTAGTGATGTTATTTCTGGTTGTACTTTCCCTGGACTTTATACAGAAACCCAAAACCGCGCGGCCGCGGCAGCGGCGGCGCGACCTAATGTCATCTTAGTATCAGCAATATGTAATGGTTCCTTCTTAATGGGTCGGACTTTTGTGGGAGATCCTAACAAGAATAGTAAGTCTTTTGCTGAAATATTGAAGGCAATCAAAGTGGTAGCCATCTCTCTAGACTGAACTAAGCTATATCCCCACGCCGGCTGAGAAGAAATATCCTTCTTTCTCAGGAAGAAACGCGGCGTGGTGTCAAACATAGTGTGATGTCCATTAAGCAAACAGACCTGGTGGCGTGGGAATGGGATATAAGGGGAAAAATTATGTACATGGAACAGTGGGACGCTGGTGGAATCTCGAGCCGGAGCCGATACCAGCGCAAGACCTTCGGTTCCAGAAACTGCTTCCAGACACTCTACTAGACTATCAACTAAGCCAGAGCCCCACGTCTGCTGATGACGGGAAATAACCATCCTTTTCGTTTTTTTTTTTTTTTTCCCTTGTCAGGCAGCGTGGCGATTACTAAACAGGCGTGAACTCGGTGGCGCGGGGCAAGGGGGAAAAAGAAAAGTTATGTAACAAACAGCGGGACTTAATATCTCTATATTCTTAGCAGTGGAGAACTATCAAATGCCTCCTTGGCAATAGGACTGCTTTTCTTTTTTGGGGGAAACCCCAACAACGGTAGTGAGTTGTGTGTTGAAACATGGAATGTAATCGAGATAAGGCATAAACGAAGTGAAACTTATCAAGTACAAGGGTGGGGACTGGGGAGGTGGGAGGGGGCGGCAGGTATACTGGGGGGGTTGGTGATGGAGGATGGGCACTGGTGAAGGGAAGGGTGTTTGAGAATTGTATAACCGACATAATCCTGAGAACTATGTAACCCTCCACATGGTGATTCAATAAAATTAAAAAAAAAAAAAGAAAAAAAAAAGAAAGGGGGACGGAATGAAATTTCTCCTCTGTGTCCCTTTTGCAGACCTACTTGTGGAAACCCCCCAAAAAAAATGGGTTTTAAGGGCAGGAGAGATGGCTCCTAATAGATCAGAGCATGTGCTTTACATGCAAGAGGCCTGGGTTTGATCCCCAGTACCTTATGGTCCCCCAGTACCACTGGAAATGACATTTAAGCACAGAGTTGAGAGCAGCCCTGGGTACCATTGGATGTGCCCCTATCCACCCCCGTCCCCCAAGCAGCTGCTGCTCTTTTACAAATAAAAAGGGTTTTGAATCTTTATGGACATTGCATTGCTTTGTAGGCAATGTCTTCATGTAATATACACCAAAGATTAAACTAAAGATATAAAAACTATTCAGAGCCCATAAAGCAGGGAGAAAATATCCCTTGAGAAAGGGTCTTTTGGTTTGAATTATCAGGACTGGCTGTCTCCATTGAGACAGCTCAGTTTTCTATTTGGCTAATTTGATGAGAAGTCAGAACATTGTTTAAATACAATGAAAATAAAATAAGGAAACATAAAATATAAATAAGGAAATATGAAATAAGGAAAAATTAAAGTAAAAATTGTATTACAACTATTTTCCATGTTATTTTATGTACTTTTAAAATATGAAATTATTATAGAAAATACTGCATAAGTGACTGAGATATATAGAGGAAATGCCATAGGCTCCAAGGACTTTTATAATGCCATGCTCTGGTTCATTTTCCATTAAGTATGTGTGAGTCCACATTTTTACATAAGACACATAAATTTTCCTTTATCTAAATCATGTACACACATCATCACTGTCATCCGGTTGCTCATTGATTTGCTGGAGTGGGCACCAGTAATGTTTCCTTTGTGAGACTTGGTGTTACTGTTTTTGGTATATCAAATACGCCACGGGTAGCTTGCCAGGTTCTGCTGTGTGGGTGAGATACTCTCGGTAGCTTGCCAGGCTCTCCGAGAGGGGCAGAGGAATTGAACCCGGGTCGGCCATGTGCAAGGCAAATGCCCTACCCGCTGTGCTATCACTCCAGTCCTGTACACACACACACACACACACACACACAATTTAAGTATTATACTTATGTGATGTATGTTTTTAAAGTCTAAGTTAGCTAATATTTCAAACTGTTTAGCTCTCTGGGAATATCCTTATACATTTATCAGACAATTTAGAAGTTAACATCACTAGTCAAAAGATATCTATCTATAGATAGATACAAAATGGAGACCCCCCACCAAAAATATTTCACATTTTTAATAATCTTGATACTTTTCATGTGGAAGTCATAGTCTAGAACGTGCTCAAAATGGAAATATTGCCTTCCTGCTTGTGTTTTTTTTCCCCCTGCTTGTCTTAGACACTAAAAAAGCTGATATGGGTGAGAGAGATAGTACAGAGGGCAGGTCGTTTGCCTTGCAAGTATATAACCCAAATTCAATCCCCAGCACCTCATATTGTCCCTCAAGTCCCATCAGGAGTGGGCCTCCTTAAGCACTGAGTCAGGAATAAACCCTGAGCACTGCTAGGTATGGCTCCCAAACAAAACAGAAAGAAAAGCTGACTCAATTCCCCTTCCCTGACCACATAAAAGTGAGTCTAAAAGAACCTGCTACAATACCTGAATTATTTTCAAACTTTCCACTGGAAGGAAACTAAACTGTATCCAGATCACAAAACAGCAGAGTTCTCACACTGCTGCTGAGATTAAAATGTGTCCTACACAAATTGATGTCCAAATGTGGACTATAAAATTTCAAATACATTTACTTTTTTACTCTAAAGGTTGTAAACCCAAGAGATCTTGGTATTGGTGGGAGATAAGGCTTGCATCCTAATTTATAAAACACATACTTTATCCTAAGAAAATTTGCAGCCTTCACTAGCAAAGGAAAAATAAACCATTGCTCCTCTATTTTCTTCATGATTTTTCAAGAGATAGGCTGATGGATATGCAATCCAGAGTAGAATATTAGGCAATTTTCTGGATAATTTCAGCAAAAGTACTGCTAATTTGTCTAGTGCTGACTTATCTGGAGTATGTCTTACTTAGCTCAGCAAGAAAGAATGAACAAAACCATTTATTTGCTCCACTGAAGGTAAAGCACACTCAGTAAAGATGCCCAGTGAAGGCAAAACCACAGCCAGCCTCCTCTCTAACTCATCAGTGGCCAACACTCAATCTGGGTCCAACCTTAAACATTTCACTGTTCTCTGAACTAGTAACAGGGGAAGATGTGTTTGTGTGCATCCATGTGGCAAATAATTATCACACACCTACCTCCACAATAGTTCATTGAATCTATATCAACACTGCTTGTTAAGATACCCTTCTTTTATACCACTAGGGAAAAGCACCTGCCGATTAAACACCGATGGGCCATCAATTACATACAGCCCTGTTTCTGAGATGGTAAGAAGGCTGAGGGAGAAAGACAGCTTCGAATCCAGAAAAAAAAAAAAAAGGTGCACACCAATATTTCCTGGAAGCACTGTTCTCAGGGGTACAGCAAGGAAAAAGACAAAACACCTGCCTACCAGAGCTCCCAGCCAGGGGAGACTTTTCTGGAATGAAAAGAGAATGTCTCCATTCTGAGATCCAGGCAGCCAGACAGGAGGAAGGAGGAGCTGGGAAGAGAGGCCTACAGGAATGCCTGATGCCCCGGACCATAAAGGGAGGAAGCGTACAAAACACAATTACCAAAGAGACTTCAAAACTGCAACAAGAAAAGAAATTCTTTGAAAGACTTTCATTTTCCTGTGTCTGCTTACTAACATCTTAATCGTGGGCTTTCCCTTCCTTCTTTCCTTTTAAAATTCCCTCTCACTGCTCCCCCCACACAAACACATCCTGTCCCACCACCATCTCCCAGGTCACCCCCCACATCCATCTTCAATTTCTTTGCCTCTCTTATGATTCACATATGTCATTCTGCTCAACTTCAAATATTTTTCATAACCATTCCCCTTCTCCCCAAGAGACTTCTGTTCACTTGTTCTTCTAGCCATAAACCCAGCACATGGTTGGATATGATTAATATTAGTTCAGGCTGGTAACTTGTGCACTGTTAGATCGCTAATTGATATCCTAAATGATTTTCTGGTTTTTCTTGATATATGACCTAGAGTTTCTGTGATGTTATGAGGCAAATTCTCTTTTGATGTTTTGATTGAACAAAACTATTCAGTTATATGCAATGAAAAGGAGGGAGACACCTGCCTGAATAAACTACTTGATGGTCAGAAATCCTGTAAGAAATAGATCAGTTCTCACCAAGGAGAGCAATCCAATCCAATCAAAAAGACCAAATCTTTTTATAATAGTTTTATTCATCATAAAAATAATTGAAATCTTTGAAAATAGCCTCAGTACTCAATAGTATTACTGAGTACTATTATCTATTACTATCAAATTTTAAAACACACACTCAAATGTTTATACTACATAAACCATTTTTTCCAAAGTCTACAGCTATAGATTGTTACTGTTCCAAGTGTACCATATATATGTAATTGGGGAGGGATGTAGAGATACTACAGTGGGTAGGGTATTTTGCCTTGCATGTGGCCAATGCAGGCTCAATCCTCAGCATGCCATATGATCCTCGAAGCCCACCAGGAATCAATTCCTGAGTGCAGAGCCCAGAAAAAGCCCTCAATCCCACCGAGTGTGGCCCAAAAGCAACAACAACAAAAATACATAATGTGGTTCCTTTTCCCACAATTTCTTCTGCACAGAGAATTCTTGAACACTAGCATGCCTCGATGAATAAATCCCTTTCCTGATACTCTCCATAGATCTTTCTGGCTTCGGAATTCTACTAAAGAACTGTTATTATAAAGAAGCTAGAAAGAACAATTCAAATTAATTTTTTCATTCCTCTGTCACAGATAGATTGAACCCCTTCTCCAGCCCTGGAATAGGAGGATGCTTTGGACATGGTTCCCCAGGAGAACAGGGTGTCTTTTGTGGGGGTTGGGGGAGAATCAGTTGGGCCACACCCGGTGGTGTTCAGGGAGTGCAACTGGTTCTGCTGAGTTGACCATATGCTATGCTAGGGATGGAATCGGGGTGGGTCATGTGCAAAGTAAGAGTTTCATCCCCTGAGTTATCTCTCCGGCTCTGAACATCTGCTAGAGACCTATGGCTCCCACCACAGTGCTGCCTCATTACCAGGACACCGGATCCACTGGCTGCATTTCACCCCTGAGGAAAGGAAGGTAACAGTTTGGACTTTTCATTTCTCCAATTGTAAACCAGAGAAAACGATCTATTGAATAGACCTATGGAGAATAAAGGATTTAAAGAGGCTCACAGTACATGGTGCTGGCACGTTGGAGACCCACAAAAGATGTTTTCTTGTCACCTTAACAGGCTTAGCAAAGGTACAGTGACCCGATGCTGCACAAGTGTAGATTTCCATGTGTGAGTGATATATTCCCTTTGGCTCAACATTTGTTTGCTTAATAGCATATTTTCAAGACCCACAATTTTATGATTAAATGCATGGGAAGGACAAAGAGGTCCTGGATCATATAGCATCTTCCTTGAGAGCTACACATTTTTTTCAGAGTTTAGCTCAGAGTTATTTTCAGAAGGCACCTCATCTTGATGGTGCACAAGGAAATATTGTAACTTTGTTTTATTTTGGAGCCACACCCCATTATGCTCAGAGTTTACACCTGGCTCTGTACTCAGGGATCACTCCCTGGGCTCAGGGAACTGATCTTACAGGGTGCTGGGGATTGAACCCTGCAGGACAAGTACCCTATCTGCTATACTATCTCTCCAGTCCCGGAAATGTTGTGACTTTTGCATGCAAATACACATCCTCAAGTCTTTCAGATAATCTCATGCTAGAACAAGGCTTCTTCAGTTTTTCTCACTGGCAAACCCCCTTTCACCTTTTGCCAAAGAATGCAACTTGGACAACTGCTGTCAGAAACACCTCAGATTTATTACATGGTTGACTCTTAATTAATTTTTGCTCATTGTGCACTCGGAAACCCTTTACTGTTGCCAAATTCTTTGTGATACTACATTCATTATGTGACCCCACTATGGGGTGGCAACCCACAGTTTAAGAAGCTTAGGTGCTAGAAAGTTTGGTAACGTGAGGTTGGAACCATCGTACAATGGATAGGGTTATTGCCTTGCCTTGCACACAATTGATCCAGGTTTGATCCCCACATGGTCCCCTGAGGCCCCCCCAGAAGCGATCCTTAAGTACAGAGCTAGGAGTAATCCCTGAGCATCACTGGATGTAGCCCCAGAACAAAAAAAAAAAGAAAAGAAAAAAAAAGAGAATTTGGTCAGGTGGTATTCTATTACTTGCAGGTCAGTAAGCATCTTCAGAAGAAATGATCATAATCAAAATCCAAATAACATGACTGACTGCTAACAGTTTATCAAATACTCTTCTACGTTCATCTAGGTTCTGATTCATGGATACCTTAGATCAGCCCTACTAGATATCTGTGACTGTTATTCCCACCTTACACACAAGAGCATGGACACAATGAGACTCTGTGACTTGCCCTAAAGCACACAGCCAGTGTGATATGGGGGCCCTCCTGAATCGAGCCCAGTCCAGCCTGACTCACATGTCCAGGAGCTTCTCTACAGCACATGCTATTTTGGGGGGAAGTTTTGCTTTCTTCTTTAAAGAAACATTCTTACATTGCAGTATCTCACAAATCAGCAACATTTGCTATGCCGCCAACAGGCATCGCTAGTGCCCTGGGCGTAAACAGGCAAGTGGGTGGGTATTTAAGGGTTTCTCTGAAGTTCTTGGTCCTAATTAAAATACTACATATGGGCTTCTATCCAAACCAAATGGGAGGAGACTCTACTTAGAGAATAAACTTAAGAGAATAAGGGATCTACCCTAAGCTTTTGTTTAAATTAATGCCACCTTCTAGCTCCTTTTTATTAGTAGTAAGAATTCTTCTTATTGACTTTTTTTTAATAAGCAGCAGGCATACAAAGTCTCTCATATCTCATATGTTCTTTAGAACAACCCAAAGAGGCAAAGACTGTATTCATCCTCATTTTAGTTTGAAGAAACAGAGGCTCAGGACAGGAAAGAAATTGGTCCTGCTTACTCAGCTGGCACATGTGAAGAACTACATGTGAAGATACTGTAGAGATCCCCACGGGTGCCTGCCACATTACAGTATCGCCCTTGGCAAATAATCTGGGGCCCCTCACTCCCTCTCTGACTCCAGGACTCACTCATGAGTCCTGGTGATGACTCTGCCATTCTTTGTGCAATGACCTGAGACTAAAAAGGCCAAACTCTCATGCTTTGGAAAATGGAATTTCTGTAGTACCAGGGATCCAGTCCATGGTCCCTAATGCCAAGAAAAGTCCTCTAGCTGGAGGGCAAAGCTAGGATTTTTGCTTTACCCCAGATGGCTTCTTTCCTAAATATAGACTTCTGTTAAGAGTTTGCCTGGGTGGAAGGCGAAAGAGATGGTCTGGGGCCCAGCACAAGGTCTTTGGACGAGAGGAGAAGGCTCTAAGCCACGACACTCAGGGTTGTCACGAGGCTGCAAGGAACAACTAGGAAGGAGCAGACCCAGCTGGAGAGAGAGGTGAAAGTGGAAGTGCAAAGGTGAAATGGGGCAGCATAAGTGGAATGCAGTCCTCAACCTGGTCTGTCTCCATGCCATATGATTCCAAATTTATAAGGAAGGAAGGAAGGAAGGAAGGAAGGAAGGAAGGAAGGAAGGAAGGAAGGAAGGAAGGAAGGAAGGAAGGAAGGAAGGAAGGAAGGAAGGAAGGAAGGAAGGGAGGGAGGGAGGGAAGGAAGAAGGGAGGGAGGGAGGATGGGAGGGAGGGAGGGGGGAAGGAAGGGAGGAAAGAAGGAAGGAAGGAAGGAAGGAAGGAAGGAAGGAAGGAAGGAAGGAAGGAAGGAAGGAAGGAAGGAAGGAAGGAAGGAAGGAAGGAAGGAAGGAGTCACTGAGCACCCCGACCTAGAAATCTACTTTCTTTACAGAACAAACAGAAAGAAACCCCACAATTTGCATCTGAGATTATAATCCCTGCCCCCACCATCCTGCAACAGACAAACATCCACTTCCAGAAAAAAGTGACTCAGAAAGGTCTTTTGGGAGAGTGTAACTGAGCTACTACTTCTGTGGGACTTTCCCCCTCACTTTTTCTAAAATCAATCCTTTCTTTTCTAAAATGTTAGGATTTTTAAACATACAGTTTAAAACACTGTACAAGCACATGAACAGTTCTCAAGAAATCTGGAGGGTAGGTGGATAAAAAGGTTGGGCCAGGCCAACTTTCTCTAGATGTAATTGTCCCTGGAATTTACTGGGTCTTTTTCTCTCTTTTCAGAAGTAAAAACAGTTTGCTTATTTATTTATTGGGGGGTGGGGTGAGCAAGGGCTCAAGAAAGAGCATGAACTTCTCCAGACTGGAGAAAGCAAAGTACACCTTTCAGGCAGACACGGGCCATTTTCCCATCATGGGGAAATGCTCCCTAAAGTAAGAAAGTACCTATCTCAGACAGAGATGCAGACAAAGACACCATAAGGTAAAAGGAAGAAAATAAACATCTCAGGCAGAAATACAAGCAACTGCCTTTTTATTTGATATGGTGGGGGTCCAAGTTTGTCCTGTGAATTCTAATCCCCAGCACTTGTACTTCTCAGCTGTGACACAAAAACAAACAAAAATCCCAACACAAAAAACAGAACATCACTGTGGGCTGGGTCACAAATCTGACTTTTTGTTAAACCAGCAATGTTAACAAGACGGGTTTGGTGAATTTGGTGAAAACCTACTAAACCTTGGCTTCCCATGGCGCATCTCTGAGAAGACGGTGGACTCGCCAGACTCACAGGAATACCAATTCGTTAGTAAGTACGTGTCCTGGTTGGTTAGTATGGCTTGGCTTGGTCTGGCTCTATTTTTGGACCACACCCTGCAATGATCAGGGGCTAGTTCCAGCTCAGTACTTAGGGGTCAGTCCCAGAGGTGTTCAGGGAACCACCTGGTCCCAAGGCTCTAGTCCAAGGTTCCAGTATGCAAGTCAACTTCCAACTTTAAATTAGCATGTAAGCCTAAGTGTCCTGGTGTTGTCAAAAGAAAAAAATTGAACCCTATTAAGTTTCCAGTAAAATGTAGCAGCTTTAGTTTTTTATTTTGGGGTGTTTTTTTTTTTGGCTTGTGTGTTTCTTATTTTGGCTACACCCAGTGGTTCTCAGGGGGCTATTCCTGGCTCTGTGCCTGAGGGTTGCTCCTGGTGGTGCCGGAGATTGAATTTAGGCCTCCGGCACTCAATGCATGCGGTCAGCCCACTGAACCATTTCTCCAATTCCCAAATGCAGTAACTTCTCCTGCCATCTTAATATCCCAAACAGGTCTAGTTCCCCCTTATTGTTGTGATGAGACCAACAGGTATTGGGGACCAAGTCTGGTGGCAAAGAGACCAATGTGATCTTTACATAAAAATATTTATAGGGTCAGAACAACAATGCAAAAGGGTAGGGCACTTCCCTTCCCTTAATCCCCAGAATCCCATATAGTCCCCTGAGCACTGCCAGGAGTAATTTCTGAGTACAGGGCCAGGAGTAACCACTTAGTGCTGCCTGGTGTGCCTCCCAAAATGTGTATTTAGAGCCCAGGGTCTGAGAGTACAAGCAGGTTCAAGTCAGCCCTGGGCCTATGATACAGTTTTCACTGTCCGGGCTTCTTGGAGTGGATCTGACTATCCAAGCTTTCCATGTGAAAGAGAGAAGGAAGAGCAATGTTCCACAGCTAAACTTCCTTTGTTTCATATATGCATAGTCCCCGAGCCCCAATTCCCCATTTAATCAGTGTCAATATAATCCTTTCTAGCTAAAGAACTGGGATGCTAAAGTCTTTACAAACAAATAAAAGCATAATTGCTTCACAAAACTGGCAATCAAAGGGCGGGAGGCACTGGTGGTGGGTAAGAGGAGACATGGAAGAGAGAGCAGTACTGATGCATGGTGGTTCACTCTGCAACTTGCTCTGATCGACTCTGGGGTACATGAAATATTCATTCATCACAGAAGCACTGGGGATTTTTGTGAACTGCCTCAACTCCAGTCCAGACTCTGCAGGATGTTGCCTTGTTATGGACATCTCTCCAAGTGGGCAGCCACTGCCTCTCAGCCCCTGCACCATGTCCTTTAGGAACTTTCTACCAAGATGCTAGCAGAGCCCTGGGTCAACTGGCCTGTTGCTTCCAGCCTACCTTTGCCCGTGCTCTTTTCCCTCCCCCTCCAGTCACTTCCACCCCAGTCCAGACTATCAGAATCCAAGCCAGGGAAGGGCTGCCAGGTAGCATATGGAATTAAGAATTTCTCTTCTCTGTAGTCCAGAATTCTACTGGTGCTCTCCCGGAGCCCGCTTACTATGAAATGAGAACAATTGGGAGAGTAAGAGGAGTCACTGGAGCTGCAGTTCAGGTGGGCTGAATGTGACTCTGGACCTGGTCCTGCAACCCTGCCACTGCTTTCCATCCTGACAGTATCCTCTGAAGTTACTACCTTTCATTGTCACACTTTGAAGAGGGACATCTGAGCCTCAGAGAGGTCCAAAACCAGAGGACAGGGCTTCAGGGTGATGTGATATTGCAAGCATGATTATGCATGTTCAGCTTTGTGCTCAGGTCCTTAGCTCTACCACCGGTGTGATATGATACAAATCAATGCCAGTGCAGCTGAGGTAAGACCTGTCCACAACCCTGATGGCTGCGATACTCCATAGAGGCTTGCGTTCCCCTGAAGCAGAAGCATCTTCAGGGAGAGGGGTGTGTCTTTTTCTGTTCTGTGTCCCAAGAACCCTGTCAGGTATAAGGTCCTGAACTTAAAAGAAGCTCGCTAATGTCTTGTTAATTGTGCCCAGCATGAATACAAAGCATTTTCTGCCTCAGCACCTCTGCTGACGGACAATGTCGGAGTCTTAGAATGCATCTGTGTGCTTCCCCGGGAGACCTAGAGGGACAAAGCAGCCCACAGAACAGCCGAAGCCTTTCTCCACCCCATCCTCTCTGTTCACAAGGCCGCACAGCTCAAATAGCTCTCTCCTCCCTGCACTGGCATTGTCAGCGGCCAGAGAGAATTATTCCCCACCTATTTTTCTATCCAGCATCCCAGCTGTGGGCTCCGTCCCCCTCCCCTCTGCAAAGCCCCTGATCTGTAGAGTCCACGGGGAAGCTGAAGGGTGTTGCCTGTCAAGCAGATGATGGAAGAACTCCAAAAGACGGGTGGATTCTCCCACCTGAGTTTTCCCCTTCCAGACTTTCTAAGTCTGGACTGTTTCCTAATTACATTATTGGTTGCTGTTCTTGGACTGTATTTTTACCTTTCCCCTAAATTCAGTGATGTCTTCAGGGTTGGTCTTAGGAACACATGAGGTACAGACTTAATTGTTCTCAGTGCCTTCACTCACACCTTCATAACAGCGAGAGATCTGTTCTCTCCAAGTCCTCCTCTCTCTCATATTTCTGCAAGGGCTTCCTCCCAGCGGCCCTCAAGAACTGAAGACGGGTGAGCTCATACTATGATCAAGGAACTCCTCACTCACCAGGTCTTAACCCAACTCCCACCAGCAATACAAAAGGGGAAGTAAGAAAGCCTTCCAGATTCTCCCTAAAATGAGGTGGATATGATCATGGGGATCAGCAATGATGCTGGAATTTGGGGCAAGGTCTAGTCAACTTCTAGAAATGTTTCTCTTCTGAGGGTCTCATACCTCTGTTACTATAGTACATTTTCTTTGATTGAAAATTACTTGATCATAAAATGGAATGTGTCAACAAAATAACTTGGTCTCTGTGTGTGTGCCTCTGGGTGTTTGCCTCTGCCTATATGGCTGTGTGTGTGCGTGTGTTGGCACCTGTCTCTGAAGGACTAGATGGCACCATGCTGAACCATGACATAGTGACTAACACTCGAGTTTTATCTAATGTCACTCCACTTGACAGTCTTGCACTTTCAAAATTAATAAAAAGCATAAGGAAGCTGCTGCATAACTACCAACCTAAGCATCTTGGCGACCGAGCTAAATAGCTTGTCATCTGTGTTGTACATTAAGCGTTCAAGCACATATCACAGTTTGGAATTTAAATGGGGGAGGGGGACGGAATCAATACTCCACCGAGAATCTACAGTGGCAGAGAGCTGGTTTTTCTATCAGCTGAAGCTTTCTTTGTCTGTGTCTTCTGATTACACACGCTTGTGTATTCCAGGCATCGATTTTACTTTGCTTTTGTTTAGGCCACTTAATATTCCTTCCTCTTCCAAGAAACAGAGTTTGTGGGGGAGGACAGAGAAATCCCCAGTCAATAATAAAGTCAGAGATAATTTCCCCCTGGCCTGGTTAGGACCCTTCCACTCAGCCTTTGTGGCGCAGAAGATTCATCTCCCTGTCATGAGCTCCTGAAAGTCTAGAGGTAACCTGAGTTCTCAGTATTTTCCCTTAAGACAACTGGCACCCCTCACCATGACCCCCCCCCAAACACCCCAAGGCAGAGAACATAACCAGAGAGAAGGACCACCTTCAAGCTGTGAGGGGACAGGGCATGGGGATGGAAATGCTCTCTCATGGCATCTTAAAAATTTACTCTAAGCTACAATAAGAAAATGCCACAGACTTCTGAGTTGTGTGTTAAGAATGGAAAAATCTCTTTCACACAGCAATATAATTTCTCAGGGATTCATAACTGGCAAACACCATTGCTTCTCTTGGATCTGAAAAAAAATTTCTTCCTTGAAGAAATTAAGCTTACTTTTTCTTCTTCCTCTTTTCCCCCATTATTCTCCTTTTTCTCGTATCACCAGAAAGTATGCTGACCAAAATAAAGCATGTATAACTTGGAGAACAAAGATTGTACCAATCTCCCAAAACTACTGCCAACACAATATTGTGTTTAAGCACAGCAATTTAAGCACAGACTAAACATATATTTTCTCTAAAGATAGCTAGAAAAGATGGTCACGTATATGTTTTACTTCCTCCGGCATAAACTGACCACAACCAGGACTCAAACACATTCATTTTTCTGATAAATAAAAGAAATCAAATATGGCATAATCCTTTTCACAATTTCTCTAAAAAGCAGCAAGTTCCTTCCCAGAGCATTTTGATACCAAAACATCCCATACATGATCCCTGCGGTCAGTGTCAGATGTCACAGTTAGGCAGCAAAATGTAAAAACGGCAATGAATATATGGGATGTTCCTGAAACAGGAAATGCTAGCAGGCCTGGGAGTTCAGAGTCCCAAGATTAAATACACAGATGAGCCAATCTTCAGGACAGGAAAGTGCATTTGTCAACAGCAACTCTGCCTAGGAGTGACTTTGGGTAGGGACCCCCACCCTGACCCCCAGAATGAAAGGTGCTGACATAATCTTACAAAAGGGTGGGGGAGGAGCTTCTCAGTATCCACATCTAACCAATGCTGCTCGAACTGCTCTAAACCGGAATTTCCTCTCTTCCCCTTTGCTTTTTGAACACTTTGTTTTTTAATGAACAGTTGGGATCAGAGCGAGGTCCAAAGCCAGTGACATTCGGGATTTCCTAATGCAGAGACCTGGCAGGGCTGTGCTAAGTTCTGCCAAAAACCAAACAGAAATGAGACTACCTCGAAATGTAACAACTGAGCATAGCTAGCTCGCAGTGTTTTCACTTAGTGGGAGCAAATGTTTTGCTTTAATGCCACCGAAGAGAGAAGAACATTTAGGGACTACATAGCTAGATCCCTCATAAAGCTTCATTTTCAAAAGCAATGCTTGAATCTCTAAATAAATGACAATTCATTCTCTGTTTACTTTAGGTAAACAGAAAATGCATTGCGGAGCACTCATTTTCAAAAGCTAATCAAGAACATTAGGTCCCAACAGATTCGTTTAATAGAAATATAATAGGCATTCCTGCTTGCTTTTCATCTTGTCTCGCTGCAAATGCAAAAATGAACAGCAGATTAACCCTGTGCTGGAACAGAGTCCCTGTCACAGCTGATATCCACTCTCGCGATTTGTAAACATCACCGCATCCTGTCGCTGCTTTGACTTCTACAGAGGAGAGATGAAAGTGCCTGATTGAGTTTGGCAAAAGAGTGTAGGACTAGTCGAATTCTAAATGGAGTACTGTGTGTCAACTCTGCTATCTTTCCTAGCAGAACAAAATATTACCATGCTGTCTCCTAAAATAGTCCACAATTGGGAAGCAGGAGGAGGGCTGGGTCGGGGGGACTATCTCTTTTATCCCCCAAGCTCCATATATCAACTGTCTTTCTCTATATTTTTAACTTTATTAGCCATTCACCAAATGGCTGCTTAGAAACTACTATACAAAACAAGCTTATAAAGACAGGGCCATCCCAGCTCTATAATCAGATATAAAAGATTTGCAAACAATTTGAGATCTTATAATTAATATTCAGTGATATCAGAATTAGCATTTAGAACTCTATACAAAAAACTATAATACTTCATAAATTATGTAATAATGAACAAACCCTTTCAAAAACTGTTTTCACTGTGCTAAAGTAACATTCTAGACTTGTTGTAAGTATGTTATTCTTACAAGTAGTTCGCAGTTATTCTTGAAGGCAAGCCTTGGAGTTTCCTTAGCATAGTGCTGCTGGGGAAAATTTTCAGCATGTCCATCTTCATCTCTAGCCTGAAGGGAAATATAATGGCCTATTTAGGGACTTACAAATAATGGAAGGAAAAAAAGCTAAAAGCATAACAGCTCAGATCATTAAACAAACGGGAATCCAGAAATAACAACATTATTAAGAAGTTTGTTTAAATACGCAGTATGCCTTTTAGATATAAAATTTGGGATTTATTTTTCTTCACATAGTTTAGTTTGAACATGCAAATTCACTGTGGTGGGATATTTAAAGCAAAATGAAACAAACCAAGACCAAATAATTTTGTTGGAAATCACCACCACTTTAGTCTTCCAGGGACTTTAGTTGCACACTCAGGATTAAATGACATACAGACGTGTTTAAACTTTTTGGCATGCTTAAGCAATCTCTAGATAATGCACTTAAAAAAATTCTAATAGCAAGGCCATAAGAAAAGCAATTTGCATTGTTATATTTTGCATTGTAATACTATTAGAGAGAAACTGATTCCCCTTGATTTTTTAAATAAAGATCTGAAAGGAGCAATGATCTAGTAAGAACAATGATTCTTCAATCAAGTGCAGTAAAAAAAAAGAGATTTAATTAAGAAGCTGCATTAAAAGTTACTGGTTATTTTGATCTACACTGTTAATTAAGAGAGCTGAAGTTTAAATGGAGACATTAACAGAACCCATTAGCAATACCGCTTGCATATAGTCTTGTCTTTCTAATCTCCATCGGTTTTGGGTTTGGCATTGGAGAGAAGGGAGAGGTGGGTGAAGGAGGCGTGTCTGAAGCACACTCATTAAACCATTCATTTGGGTGACACTTGCACTCCGCTCTGCTCTCATCTCATCTTAGCCCTAACTGCTCTCTCTTTCCTGGCCTCCTAAAATTCACAGCTGAGCTGTCTCCCTCACATATGGCTTGCATATAATTATGCATATTCCATTTTGCACTGCATTAAAATGATGAGCTCCTGGCTCCCTGCCAGTTGATTTTAAAAAGCCCAAGTGCAGGGGGGTGCTGAGGGGGGGGAAGGAGAGAAGCACAGGGAGAGCAGCACAGGAAGCAGCAGGTAGTTCTGTCTGCTGTCTCTTTAGATAAAATGTATGTCTGGCACCAAGGGAACAGCTGAGAACTACCTGTTGTGATGTTATGGATTGAGGGGGAGAAAACAATGCATATTCGTCTGTGCATAGTGCTGACAGCGCTGATGTATAGTTCCTTCTCTAATGCCATTAAATATGCCTGCTGACAGTTGTCACTCAGAGCTTCCTTGGCTAGACTAAGAGGGATTGCCGTTTTAGGGAAGAATCTGTATTTTGTCCACTTTGGAACGTATATTTGGTTTTTTAATAAGGGCTCTAGCGGCGTGTTGCAGGGGAGCAAATGAAGCCATGGCAGTAATATTTGGGTTACAAGAAGTTTGCAGAAGAAGAGATGGCACTGTTTGGGGTGTCATTCTGAAATGTATTAACATCTAAAAGATTTGGTGCCTTTGACTGTACTGTTTTTTCACTACCAAATCAGAGTAAAATGAAAGTTCAATTCTAGGATTGGACTCTCTGTAACAGAGAGGAGGGAGAAATAAGTATGGTCCATGTTCAGTGACTAGCGAAGTCCTGAAACGTGTGACGTTTCTTCTAGTGAATCAGTTCAGATCCACAGGACTGCAGCCGTCAGTGGGCCCTGTGCTAACATGATGGTAGGGTTATCATAACTGAATTTTAAGCCACTCTGCAAGGTTCTGGTTTCTGGGGGGGTAGAGTTGGGAGTGGAGGGTTTGGGAAACAACCAGCGTGCTAAGGGCTTAATCCTGGTGGTAGTGAAGGGCCAAGTGGGTGCACAGATGGAAAGAGGGTCAGCTGCAACACAAGGCCAGTGCCTTACCCCCACAATGTCTCTCCAGCCCAGTAAAGGTTTCTTGAGGGCGGGATACCTATTTCCTCCTTCTTACTCTTTCATGCCCAATGCCATACTTTGAGTTGGTACTTAACTATTCAAGTACTTAAATATTCAAGGGGAAAGTAACCCAAAAAAACAAAAAACACCCAAGATGGATAGAAACTACACCCTACCATAAACAACACTGTACAAATGTCACCTCTAAATGTGCTAAACTTAGTGGTGGGTTTATTACATTCCTGATGCACTATGATACATATGCTTGGAAACATTTTGCATATAGTTTACAAGGGCTACTATTTACATATGTGTGTCTATATTCAATATATATGTATCTTGTGTATAAATATTCATAAGGTGGATTGTGTTTATTATGCATGTACTATGTGTACACATCCATACACACCAGATGCCTGAGGAAATTTTCAACATTAGTGGCAAAAATGCATTCATTCCACTTACATGTAAGGTGCTTATAATGCTTTTTTTATGTTTTCACAGGACACACACACACAGAATAAAAACCATCCCTATCATCTATGGCTTCAAGGGAGCTACAGATTTTATGGAAAGCCTCATAATTTATGAGGTTAAATAAAGCAGCAGTGTAAGAAAAGGGAGAAAGCGACTGAGGTGATTGTTAGGAAAGAAAAAGAACCAGAAACTTCCTGTGCCATAAATTTGCCTCTGCATCAAACTCACATGGCCCTGGCCACGGTCTACTTGTGGCACAACCTGAGTCCAGAGTCCGGGGAAGTCCATGCTTCGGTCCAGTACTGCACTTCCCCAGGGCTCCCAGTGGTGGACAGTTCACAGAGCAGCAAGACCAGGAACTTCTCATTTCAGCGCAGACTTCCTCTGCGTTCTGAGGGTTTCTCTGGGAACTTTGAAATTCTGATGCCCAGAGTAAGTAAAATTAACTGCATGTACCCAGGGCCGTAGTTCTTGACTCTGGTCGGTTGCCTCGCTGAATGGCAAGCACCGCTCTATGAAAATGCCTACGGGATCAAGAGGTTATTACTACCAGTCATGGTAATAATACTGCAGCAGGCTCCCTGAGGCCACGGGGATTGTGGGTTCTCACCACCGCAGCTTTGGCGAGTGCGGCCGTGCAGGCGCGGACTCAGCCATCAGGAGAGAGATTTGAGGGTGTTAAATGAAGGCCTCAGCAGCACTTCCTCACTGGATGGGGCACCTTATGTGAGAACATTTCATTACCTCATCGACTCAAGCCAGTGATGGATTCTTTTTTTTTTTTTTTTTTTTTTTTTTTTTTGGTTTTTGGGTCACACCTGGCGATGCTCAGGGGCTACTCCTTGCTCTGCACTCAGGAACTACTCCTGGCGGTGCTCAGGGGACCATATGGGATGCTGGGATTTGAACCCAGGTCAGCTGCGTGCAAGGCAAACGCCCTACCTGCTGTGCTATCACTCCAGTCCCGCCAGTGATGGATTCTTGGCTCGTGTCCTGTAACCCCATTTTCTCAGGACGAGACTAGTTTCCCTCCTCCTGCAGATTGGTGTTCAAACCCTGAGTCACCACCAGTCATGGCAATGACAAAAAGGAGACCAACTTGAAGTTGTTATTGTTATCTACTGCTTTCGTTGATCGACACATGAGGCAGCTGTCTGTGCTGGGCAAACGCCACTGTGGGCACTTGGTATCTCTCTAGGTGGGGTGGGGGGTGGGGGGCAGAGTCTTCCTTTGCAGCCCGTCTCTGCTTTGCAGTGACTAGGTCTGAAGACACACCATGATGAATGGACTCTCCATGATCTACTCCCAACACAGACTATGATGACTCCTATTCTGGATACTTATGACAACTATGGGGCAAAGAACATGGGAAACTAGGGGTTTGAGGTCCCTTTTGCATTTTATAACAAAAGTGATTGTCAGGCCAAGGGCACTTTGGCAGCCTGGTAGTGTGGCAAGTTGGGCCACCTTGGTGGTACTCAGAGCTTACTCATGGTTCTGTGCTCAGGAGAGATCAGATGTGGTGCCAGGGATCTGAACTGTGGTTGGCCACATGCAAGCAAAGCACCTTAACTCCTATACTTTTTCTCCATAGTGGTGTATATTTTTTATCTATTATTCTAAGAAAAACTCACTGCTTGCCAGAAAATAGAAATCAAAGTAATAAAAATCTGTCCACTAAATTGCAGGGGGGTGTCGCCTCAGTTTGCTTCCATGCCTCCCTCTGTGTTCATGCTGTGTCTAGCATTTGGATCAATATCAGATTGTGCCAGAAACTTAGACTAATTGCCTCTCCACTCAAACACTTCTGACTTGCACAAACCTTGTATTCCCCTCCCATTCCCTGTGAATCACCATCACGAACTCACTTTTTATTTTGATTCTTACATCCAGCAAACTTTAGTTCTCTTTCAAAGAATTAGTTTCTCCCTCTGGGTCAAAGTTTTGCTGCCCTCCCTGCGCACAGCTAAACAAAAAGACCATTTGCTTTTTCCTTTCCAGAAACAGCACCACAGCTCAACGCCACAAAAGTGAAGTATTTCTGGCCCAAAAGAAAGGCTCACTCCATTGCCATGTAAGTGGAAACAGACGGGAGTTCATCTCTCCTTGCCATGCACCAGGGCCTGCATCATAGTCTCGGAAGGTTGCAGAATCCTTTAAAACCACAGAAAGGTTTCTATGTGGAACTGAGGTGGGGAGCGCAGAGCCATGTTCCAGGCTCAGCTCTCCAGTACCACGCTAGGTGCCACATACGTCAGAGAATGCAGGTTCCAGATGCAGGAACACTGAACACAGTGCATCCCAAAGTTGTGTGTGTGTGTGTGTGTGTGCATTGGGGAAGGGGCCATGCTTCACTATTAACTGGAGAGGAAAAAATGTCAGCTTTTATAACTAATTTGGGGGATCATAGAATCTCTTTTTGAAATTCAAGATAAAAGCAGAGGAATTCTGAGGTCAGAGAGATAGTACAGGGTCAAGACGCTTATCTTACATGCAGTTGACCCCAGTTCAATCCCTGGTATCACATATGGTCCCACAAGTGCCACCAGGAGAAACTCCTGAGCATGGAGCCAGGAGGAAGCCCTGAGCACTGCTATGTATTACCACCATCCTTCCCCACCCCCACCCCCTCCACAAACAAATAGGACCAAAGGAGCATAAGGACTTTACTTCGGAAAACTCCTGGGATTTTATTTTCTGATAGTCCATTTCTGCTCTCTCCTACTTTCCTCAAAGGTAGCTAAGAGTTCTCTGGAAGAATTGCCATATGCAGTCATTGATGTGCTGTAATGTCTTCATGAACCTGAGTACAGCAAGGAGGGCATTTGCCTTGCATGCAGCTGACTCAGGTTTGATCCCCGGCATCCCTTATGGTCCCCCCAACCACACACACAAAAAAAACACTCAAAACACTGCCAGGAGTAATTCCTGAGTGCAGAGCCAGGAGTAACTCTTGAGCATTGTCGGGTGTGGCCCCAAAATGAACAGCAACAACAAAAAGAACTTGAGTTCGGGGCCAACCTGATTTAGTGGCCTTTGGCCAAGTCTACTCATATAGGCCTGGAGGCAGAACAACTCCCGAGGCAGAACCAGAACCGCTTCTCTTTCCAGTGAGTCCTGGCTGCTGCTTCTGATCCAAGAGCCCCAACTCCTGAGTGCCAGACCCTCTCTGACTTGGTTTGTGTCCTTTCACTCACTGGATCACAGCAAAACTAGATCCTAACTCTCTTCCCCACTTCTCCAGAAATTTTTTTATGCACCCTTAAAAACAAAGGCTCTGGAAGTTATTTGGTCCTTCCCACCCCATCTATCCAATCTACTTTCTTTAAGAAAATAAAGCACCACCCGCATCCCAACTGTGCATCCCACCCGCATCCCAAAGGCTACCACTGCATTTCCACCCCCTTCCCTGCCTCCCCCCAGCACAAGTGGGTGAGTATCTCCCACTCTGGGAAACACTGCTTTAAGGATTCAAATGCAGGGAAGTCATGGGGGAGCTCTCCCTTAACTGGGGCTCTGAGCCCCAAATAAACCCCCATTCTATCCACTGCATCACTCAGGACCCTCTGTGTGTTTGCTTTCCTCTCTGCCCAGTGGTCCAGAGTGTAGATCCTGTTCACTGAGAACCTTGGTATACTGTAAGTGGGGAGTGAGCTCTTATCCTTGAACCCCCAAACCAGACTTTCTGCCTTACACACCAGGCCCCAGAGGCCAATGTTATATCCCTGTGCCTCAGCCCACACCTGAGTCGGCAGGTGTCTGCCAGGGCTCACCCATTACACCTGTCAGACACCTGGAGCTTCATGGGCTTCTGCCGAGCCCCGTCCCTCTTAACCAGCCACAGAGGATTTAGCCTTCATGTGGAGCTTGTTACACCCAAGTCCGACAGTGCCCAGTTATCCTTTGTTCCACATTTCTCTCCTCTCTTCCTACCTAGACTGACCTTTTGGTCCTTGCCTAACAATCTGTCATTCCCCAAACGTCTAGAAAACTGACACTTTGCCCTCCATTACTGACTTCTCTCTCACCTTCTGACATCTCACTGCCCCGGTCAGCCCAAGACTCCATGGTGTAACTAAAGCCTAGTTAAGACTCAGGTCTTATCATTGGATGGGTAATGCTTTTGTGCTCAAGGGTCACTCCTGGAGGGACATATGCTGCTGGGGATCGAGCCTGGGTAAGGACTGCACAAGTACCTACTGTACTATCTCTCCAGCCCTGTGATGGGAAACTTCTCGAAGGCAAGATCATACCTTACCGCTAAAGTCCCCATGCTCAAGAAGACTACCCTGCACAACAAAGTCATGAACAGTGCTCTGCCTTGGAGCCAAAGCAGGGGTGATTCCCCCCCCCCACACCGCACTGAGCTCTCCACATTCCCTTCTGCTCAAGTCACTTGCAGGAGGGCACGAAGGAGAGGGAGGTGTGGAGAAAGAAGGGAATGAAGGGGAGAGAGGCTCTGGGAAAACTTTCTCCCTGACAGAGGACTCACACTGGCATCCGGAGCTACCCCCAGATTCTTCGAAACCTCGGTCTGTGGCCCCCTGCATCTGTTCAATTCATGTTGCTACTAATCTTTGCCTCAGGATCTGTGCCCTCCCTTCCATTAGCGTGCCACTGCAAACAGGCTGTGGGGTCCCGCAGCGGTGCTGTTTTACTTTGTTCTTTTAACAAAATGCATGTAAATCCCTACTTAGTCTATCAGCCGAGAGAGAAGCCGATTCCGCAGCCAGGTTTCTCCAAAGCCTCCACCCTCTTGGGCTGAAAAGTAGAGGGGCTTTTTCCGTACCTCTTTGGGCTCCTCCGACAGCTCACACATCTCTGATGGAGAAGATGCACTCATCTGTCTGCTCCATGCAAACCTTTACATTTGCATAGATATATGCCACCAACTTTTAATGTCCAATTTGGAGTCTTCAAAGGACAGCGGTAACCAATACGCAATGTGAAAATAATGGGAACCAAATCGCGTTTCCAGCCTCCGTGAGGCTCTCCAGAAGGAAGCGGTGTCAGGTCAGAGCTGCTCAGAGCAGGGAGGCCCTGGGGTTGAGCACGGGCCTGATTGATGGCTGCCCTGACGCAGGGGCCCTAATGAATGCTGTGACAGTTCCAGCAGCAGATCCCACATCAGCCAGAAATACAGCTACCGCGCGAGCTAAAATAGATCACGCCGCACCCTGCGTGTTACTGCGGTGTCGGGAATCATCAGAGCCGTTGCTAAGTGGTTCTGAAAATTCCCTGCTCTGCTTTTCATCTGTTTCATCTATTTTTTTTCCTTTACAGGACAGGTGACCCTTCAGGATTTACGGTAGTGGGCTCCGGGTCAGGTCACCTGAGTGCCTTTGTTCAGGAAGAACGGTTTTCTTCAAAGTGCCCGCAGGTAAGGTCCAGCAGCTGAAGCCCGCAGCCCCCTTCCTCTCTGTTCTCTGCCACAGCTGCAAGGCTGTCACCTCCCAGGCAGCTTCTGATTATGCCAGGACCCCTGATCCATGGGAGATTAGCCAGCCTCCCTGACTGCTTCCCTTCCCCCCACTTCCAGCCTCCTCCCACCGCCCACCATTTGCCTTTTGGCTTCTTTCACTCTTCCTTTGCATTTATTACCCAGAGACCTGTGAGTGGAAACAAAAGGCTGGGAAAACACAAATGATTCTACTTGGCTACCGGTTGGCACCTTATAAAATGCTTAAATAATTGGCCTAATCTAAGCATTTCAGGTGGCCCGTTTTATTCCAGTTCTCTGAAATCACTAGGCAGAAGGGGCTGGACTCGAGTCTTTATATACAGACCTCATGGAGGACCAGAGAAATGAAAGAAAATGTGAAACAGGCAGTAGTGGGAGGGGGACCTCTTCTGTAAGGCTAAGGAAAGGATCCTGACATTTTGGAGATATTATCCACAGGAACTCTCCCTGCAGTCAGCTTGGGAATAGGAAATCCCCTCCGACTAAACAAAGGTACTGCTCTGGATATTAGCAGGGAATAATACAGTCAACATTCTGACAGCTCCTACCTATGTGCCAACACCATGCTAAGTCCTTCCTATGTATTAACCCATTATATATGTGCACACCCACCCCCCCACACACACACATACACACACACACACACACAACTGCATGTGCTTATGCACGCATACACACATGCATGCCACAAACCAAAACACATGGAGGGACCATTGTCACATTTGTTTCATTCATGAAGAAACCAAAGTCCATAAAGATTTTGTCACTGCAGAGCTCACAAGTAGTACAACCAGGATTCAAACCTGGGTGATCTGCCTCCAATCTACACCTGCTGGCCTGCTCCCTGGAGGCTAGTGGTTTAAAAGTTTAAAAAGTGGGATCACTTGAAAGTAATGATGCCATTTGGAAAAAAGAGAAAGAAATATTATTACTAAAGAGGGTTTTTCTTATTTCTTTGGTTTTCTCAGGGCCTCAATTCTAAGATTAAATATACCAAGGATATTGGAAAGGGAGGGAATATAATAACAAACATCTCTTAAGAGGGCAAAGGCGTTTGAGACGAGAGACTAGAAGAAGTGGAGTGAACAGGTCTCTGTTCACTGGGCTGGTCTTTCAAAATTTATAAAACCAATCTCGATGAAAGACATAAGGAAGTTCATATCTTTAACCTGATTCTTCTTAACAATCTTCAGACCATTGATGACAACACTTAAAACAATCCTACAAGGACTCACCCTATAGCCAATGATTCAAATATCTTAGCAATTTCCTTCATGAATTTCAAAATCATGATCAATGGTGCCATATTAGTCTTTACTAATCCCATAGATGGTGCAGCACAGACACCATTGTTTCACTGCTCTCTCCTTTCGACACTCTGGCACAGAAATGCAGACTGTGGCCTGGGTCATTTCAGCAGAGCAATGGTAGCTGTGGATGGCACTGGTAGAACCGAGCTCTGGATTTGCACAGCGATAAACAGACACGGACTGAGAGGAGGTGTCATGGGCCAGAGTAAGGACAGTTAGCTAGAACTGAGCCAAAAACCAAGGGTCAGTTCTCTGACCTTTGCCTAGTACCACAGAATCCTCCACGAGAAGAACTCATTAAGAGAGAACAAGGGTAACACAGCCCTGAGCACGGACATAGAGCCAATTAGCGCAGTTGGTGGGAGGTTGATGCAAGCTTAGTTCATTGTCCTGGGACAGGAGCTGGCTCTGTGTCCTGGTCCCAGAACGTACATTTCCTCATGACCTGCCACCTCACACACCTACACGCCTCATCAAAGCAGAGACAAACCCATATATACAAGAAGATCTGTAGATAATCATTATATGTGTCTCATTACTTCTGGAAGAAATAGCACAGAGGGAAGAGCCCAGTAGTGGTGACCCTGGGAGCAACCCTGGGTAACACTGAAGCAAATAACATCCTTGAATTGTTTTCTAATTATGAGGTTAAGGGACCACATTATCTGTAATAAAGTTTCAGTGCTCAGACCAACTGAACTTTCTTTTCTTCTACCAGCAATCACAGAAATGCGACAACCAGAGTCCAAGTAGGACAGCTGCCTACATCTTCTTCAGATAGTTCAGATACTAGGTCCCAGTCCCTTCCATACCTTCCACTGGTCACCTGCCTACAGAGTGGGGCTGCTGCTGGACTCATGGCTGTTCTCAGCAATCCTGCACTCTAGTCACTGTGTCCTACCTGCTCCATTTCCCTACATGCCCAGCCCTCTCCTGCCATGGGCTCTTTGATATGTACATTCTTGACAGACAGAGGAGGGCATCCATCAGACCCTGGTCAATGTTCTCACCTGGGTCAGGGGTATACTGTTAGCATCAGACAATAGTGCCACAAAGACTGTAGAGGGCTAGAGCAATAGTACAGCAGTTGGGCGTTTGCCCAGCACGCATTCGATCCGGGTTTGATCCCTGGCATCTCATCTGTTCCCCTAAGCACTGCCAGGAATAATTCCTAAGTGCAGAGCTAGGAGCAACCCCTGAGCATCATGCAGTGTGACACCCCAAACAAACAAAAAGACTTTTTTAGTCAGAAACAGGAGCAGGAACTACATAACATTGGTAAAGATCTAAGATCAGCAGCTGAACATATAGAAAGACCCATGCGAAGCAGTTTGCCAGGCAGCAGCTACACAAATGTTCTGGTTCACGATTCTGAGGCCGTGCCTCAGAAGGCAGGCAAAGCAGAGAGATGGAGTGGCACATTCATTCACCCTGCCCCCCGGGTCTTCCAGAGGATGAAGCCAGGATGTGATTCTGGACGGGATGGTCCTCCTGACAGCTTCAATTATGATCCATGTGCCTCTTGACCTGTTAATGGAGGTACCGCTCGGCTTAGAGGAACGACATCGGAATTGCCTTGTTTCCAAAGCCAGGACCGATCGGCCTCTGGGCGAGCCAAATGCAAAGATGGCGGCAAAGGGGCTTCATAAATAATGACCTCTGCTCACACACCACTCTCTGGAGTCTTGAATTTAAATCCCAGCCATTCTGCAGATGATGAATAGAGGTAATAAAAAGTGGAATGGTGGCATGTTTAAATAGGGGATCACCACTGGAGCCGAACTTGACTGATGTGGAGGAAGGGCCCATGGAAGGCAACAGCTGAGTATCAGGTTGAGGTTGGTCTGGGATGACAGGTTCAGTTAACACGGGCTCTGCTGTCACTGCTTTATATTAATTTTTCCAGGGGGAATACGGGAATCAAAGCCCAGGTGCCAATATACAAGATGTGAGCTGGGTTTCTACATTCTCCCCCTGCCCAGTATAACTGAGAACAGGAAGGCATGGTTTGCTTTGCCCCTCCTGTTTGCCCCATTCCCTGCCTTACCCAACCTTTCTGGTTACCAGTTTCCCAAACTATTCAAGCTTCTCTGCATCCTGGTACTGCAACTGTTCTAGCATGGCTCTAGATAGGAGATAACTGGAAGCCCCCAACCCCCACTTCCTGCTGAAGGAGGCTCCCAGACCACAGACCGGACCCAACTGGAGAGACTGCTCCTTCCAGAATTTTTTTAGTCAAAGACTGCTTCCTAGAGCTGCCTCCACAAAGGAAGAAATCTCAATAGAGAAGCCGCTTTGTGGGTAACATGAAGATAGGCCTGTTTCCTGCTAAGAACTCAGCAGACCTGGCCCAGCAAAGTCCCCCAAGTCCCCAGAAAGACTGTGTGAGCATTATCACCTCGTTTTTGCCAGCAAGGAAGCTGAAGGGTAATTGAGGAACTTATCTGAGGCCAAGGTCTGACTGCACAGGCAAACCTGGGCTCTAAAGGTCGGTGTGGAGATACCTGGTGAAGCTTTTCCCTCAGCAGAGTGAGGGAGCCGCAATAAGCAGCTAAAATGTAGGCCTTCACAGACAGAGAGTAGCAGTGGCTCCCGTGGCTCCGTGGCTTCTTGTGGTGGAAGGAGCTCACGCATTCCAGCCTCCCTTTGCCATGTCGAAGCACGGTGCCAGGGTAGCGTGAATAGAAATAATCAAGGGAGCCATCCTTCCCAAGGGCCGAGGGTCAGTCCATGAGGCCACAGGGAGGGAGGGAACAAGAGCACCACCAAAGGCCAGGTAGATGCAGTCCCTAAGCCCATCAGGTAGAAGGGCAGCGGCCAAATGCTTTGCTCTTGACATGGAGGACAGAGATGAGAGAAAGACGGCTGGAGAGGGAGGTTGGGAGGCACACAGAGAAATGGAAGTGGAGCCCAGGAGAAGGTGCATGGAGAGGGGAAAGGACACACCCCCAGAGCTGATGGACTTCTCACTAGGCGGCCTCTTCATCCAGCTCACCCTTCCATTCCTAGTTTATGTGGACATATCACAAATTTGAGATTATGGAATTCCAAGATGATAGTAAGAGCAGGAATCTAATTCTTTGGGTTATCAAGACACTGAGATATGTGCACAAGGTCAAAGGATTTTAAACTCACAAAATTCTTCTTTGTGTGCTGGTTTAATCACAGAAGAGAAAACTGCTGTTTGATGAGGAAAATAGTAAAAGGGAATAAGAATGATCACTTGACATAATTATAACTAACCTTAGCCTTCCCTCATTAATAAAAAGCAGCATTTAGATGCAATCAAGGACCTTAGGATGATAAGTTTCATTCATTTATTTGCCTAAAGGAATGACAGATCTCTGCCTTTGAATTATAAAATGTTCTGACCAATTACATAAACTATAAGTTGCATTACTCTATATTTATCCCAAAGTACTTCATGTGACTTTGTAATCCCTCAGGAAGAAGATAGCAATGACAGAGGGTACTTAAATATTTCCCCTTGGGGTCTCTTTGATTGATTCATTCATTCACTCACTGTTATTCAGCATCTACACAAGGAGCTAGATGGTTGCTGGCAATTAACAGCTAAAGCATCTAAAATGGATCGAAGTTGGTTTACATGTGCCACATTTTTATTTTCTTAGATTTGATGGTAACAATAAAGCAAACAATTTCCTTGCCAAGGGCTAGCCACACACAATGTAGAGTGTCAAAGAGCTTACATTTATATCCAACTGGAAAATAATTTTAAAAGGCAAATAAAAGTAAGCCACAAAAGATAAAAAGGAGAAACTGTTCTCATAAACACACAAGAATTAAGAGGAGCAAATTCCTATAAGGTCAAGCACCCCTTGTGCTATTTAGGTGATGCCGTTCAAAATGAGGTAAAGGAGAACATTGGATGCCAGCACTGAGCTGTGCTTGATTTCCAGTGTCACCAGGAAAAGAAGGGACATAATAAGCAGCTCAGATTTACTGTAAGAATTAAATGAGACAATCTAATGCCTATCCCATACAATGCCTGGCGGAGTAAGTACTCATATAAGCCAGTCTTTTAAATAGCAGATACTGACTCTTTTTTCTAGACAGAAAATCTCAGCTAACAGGAAAGAAATGGGGACTTGCTATCGCTATCATTAGATCTTGATTAAAATTAAGTTGCATGGAACTGCAGAGCATGCTCAGTAGCCAAAGGCAAATGCCAATCAGAATACACTGATGAAGCTTGAGGACTTTTAGAAATGCATCCACACACCCACTAATTAGGAAACTAATCCTCTGCATAACCTGGCCACACAGATGCTGAATAGCCACTTCCAGCTCTCTTCTGCATCTGACTACCCTTTCTTCTCTCTGCAGTAAGGTATTCATTGGTTTTCTTGCTTTGGACAGAGTGAGGGGTCTCCTAAGCAGAGCTGAGGGGGTCCTGGAGCCCCATCCCAAAATAACCAGTCAACAGAACTAAATGCTTGAATGTTTGGGCCCAATAATGCAGTGCCACTCAGGCCGAAAGGTGCTGGGTCCACCAGAGTGTATCAGGCAGTGATCCTGGTGGGGACATGGGGTGGCAGCATGTGGCCTTGGGCTTCAAACCCTGGGCCCTGGGCCTGCATGAGAGGTCCTGGCCACTGAGCTCTCTACCCCTTTTCCTTCGTGTCTTTTCATCCCCTCCTATGCTTATTAAACAGATTCTCCATCAAAAAACTTTTCACACCGACTAGCAAGATTTAAGCAGCACCCACAGTAGCAGCCTGGGCGTCATGGGAACAGTAGCGGTAAGATGAATTTCATGGTCTTAACACATTTCTTCCAGAGAAGCTGACCAAGGTTTGGTGCTTGGCCCTCTTCATTAACATTCACATTCTATCTCTTTCTTCCAGCTACTAACTTCACCTTCAATCTACCTCTGTAAGGGAGGCCACCAATATCATTTGCTGATGTAAGCACTCAGCAGAACTTGGGCACATACTCACTCAAGACGAACTGCTTCCCCAAAGACAGATAAGCAGACAAAATAAAGGGGAGGGGATCTCTCTGAACAAACCAAAATTTTGGGAGCAATAGCACAGCGGGGAGGGCGTTTGCCTTGCACTTGGCCAACCCAGGTTCGATTCCTCCGTCCCTCTCCGAGAGCCCGGCAACCTACCCAGAGTATCTCGCCTGCACGCAGAGTCTGGCAAGCTACCCATGGCATATTTGATATGCCAAAAACAGAAACAACAAGTCTCACAATGGAGACATTACTGGTGCCAGCTCGAGCAAATCGATGAACAACAGGACAACAGTGCTATTTTCAGAAAATGTTCAAATGAATGAATATTACCTTTCATTTGAAAGGCTAGGACTTTTTTCAAAGAGAAAAATCAGGGCCAGAAAGAAAGTACAGGACTAACCCAGGTCATATC
Source organism: Sorex araneus (assembly GCF_027595985.1). Taxonomy (NCBI): domain Eukaryota; kingdom Metazoa; phylum Chordata; class Mammalia; order Eulipotyphla; family Soricidae; genus Sorex; species Sorex araneus. Next base: position 133,710,880 of record NC_073305.1, on the reverse strand, counting down.
TCTTGGGCCCTGCCCAGGAGTGACCCCTGAGCACAGAGCAAGAAATAGGAACTGAGCACAACTTGGTGTGGAGAGAGACAGAGAGAGAGAGACAGAGACAGAGAGAGAGAGAGAGGGAGGGAGGGAGGGAGGGAGGGATGGATGGAGGGAGGGAGGAAGAAAAAAGAAAGGGAGAAAGAGAGAGAAAGAAGGAAGAAGAAAATAGAGAAAAAAGCAAGCAAGCAAAAGAGTTGGAGCATTTATTAGGCTCTTACTCATTTTAGAGTTCAGTCTAAAATTGCTGCCTTTAGGTTTTGTGTTGGGTTGGGTGTATCCCTCCCAGCTTTCTAAACCCTCCTCTCTCCTTCACAGCCCTCAGACAGGATTCTGAATCACTGGGCCAGCTTCGTCCACACGAGCCAATCCCTCCCTCAGCTGCCCATTCAGTCTGAAACAGCTTTCTTTTCTTTTACTGCTTTGTTTCATCTTAAAGTAAAAAGGTGCTCCTCGGAGGAAGCATGTTCATCCTTTCCCTCCCACTCCTTGCCTTCTCGTAGGAGAAGTTCCCACAGACTGCTCTACAGGTACCGTAGAATATTAAAGCTCATTTGTTTCTTTATATTACCTCCTGCCCTCCTGGGCTCTTGCATCTGAGATCTACAAAGATATAATCCAAATGAAATTGTATTAGTTGAGATTAGCATCATGGCAGCAGTTTCTATAAATGATACTGACAAGACAGCAGCTATCACGTTTGTCTTATTTCAAGGTAAAAATGAAAAATGACATCTTTGATGGAGAAGAACTACAGGGACGGGCGCGGGCGCAGGCGGCCCTGCTCACAGACAGCTCTCTCCCCCGTCATATGGCTGACAGGTGTGTAATCATGTTCCTTAGTCACAGTTTGTGTTAAAATAACCAATTACCAAATGAATGTGAATTGAGCTCCAGTGTGACTGTCACCACCCTGGAAAAGTGATCTGGGCTTTGCAGGGAGGCTCTGCCCCAAGCCAGGGGCCCTTTAAGGCTGAGAAGCCTTTCCTACATAAATTCAAGAAAACACTGGACATTTTCTTCTCTGGTCTTGCCCTTCAGTAATAATATAGATTCCAACCATGGATGCTCAGTTGAATTTTCTGGGAAACTCAACATACCATTGCCCCCTTCAGAACCCACACTGTCCCTTCTGTGGTCCACCCACTAACTCAGTGGTCTCCTCGTGGCCAGGGCAGGTCCTACCGTAGGCTGGTTCTACCATCCTCTGCTGGATGTACACCACCAGCAGATATGTCCTTTCCATATGACAAAGGACCACGCTAAAATCCAAGAGCCCTGCCATCAAAAGAGTGCCCTTACCAACAGGGATGACCTCCAGAACCCAAGACCCAGAGAGGTGTGGTAGCATGCAAGTTGCCCTGTGGAGCCACAGTGTTTTTTTTATCCAGTTGACAGCAGGACATCCCTTATCATGCATGAAAAAATGTAAGAGCAAAAATCATACTTCCTCTTGGCCCAAGTATTGTCTGCTAACACGGGGGGAGAAGGCCTATGAGTAAACCATACGCGGTCACTGTAGAAAGTAGAAATAATGACTTATTGACAAGAGGGTGATTCTGGTAATACTGTTATTACACTAAGGGGAAGTTTATCAGAAGCAGATTCCCCCCATTTCTAATGGAGCCTGTCGCAGGGTTCATAGATGAATCCTACCTTCAGGCTGGTGGTTGAATAAGTCAAAAGACAAGAGAAAAGAACTCAGTAGCTAGATCTCATGAGTGAAGGAGGCGAGCACTTGGTCCCCACACCTGAATGATCGAGAGATTGGATGGAGACACCACATAATGCTGACAGAACATCAGAGAAATAGAGCATCAAGTGCAATAAGCGTCTTGCATGCTACTGAACAGATTTCAATCCCCAGCACCCTAGTCATCCCCTGAGCCCTCCATGAGTGATTCTTGAGTGCAAAGCCAAGAGAAAGTTCTGAACCCCACTGCCCACTGGGTATCCCCCACCTCCCTGCATTAAAAAAAAAGGATTTTGAGTTCTGTCCACTGATACTGTTTGGTAACAATGTGTGTTTTCAAACAAATATTGTATCTTCAGTATAGCTAAAGGGAGTAAGAGATCATTTTAAACAACAAATAAAACAAAAAAAAATGCAGTTAACTCCCAAAACTCTGGATGGATTTAAGTTACAGGATACCAGGAGATTCAAGACAAAGAGGTGAATGAAAAAGTAAAATTCTGGTGGAGGGGTAGATGTTTGATCACTGTGATTGTAACCCAAACATGAAAGCTTGTAACTATCTCACAGCGATTCAATAAAATTTAAAAAATAAAGTAAAATTCAAGTGGCTAAGAAAAATAGAGAAAGAAAAAGTAAAATTCTCTTATGGCTCTCCCTTTTTTTCTTTATCACAAAAGGTGTTCTCTGAACACAGAAAGTGTCCCACTGCACCACTTACAAAGACCAGACCAGGGCTACTTTCCTGTACCCAAACAAGCTCAGTAGCTTTGTCTTGCATGAAATCAGGACAATAAGCATTTAAGGGGAAGAAACAAGCATCAGCTGGTTTTCCTCTCATGTCATTCTTCTGTAACTGATGAGTTTTTAACTACAGTCTTGTTATCCTCATTAGCATAAGTGCTAATTACCACCTCTCCCCTTGGGAAGGGCAGGGGGAACTGTGTGAGGCCTCAACAATGGCTGCCTCTGGGTCAAGGCTGAGAAAAAGGCTGAGGGTGGAACTGTGTCAAGGGAAGGGGAAGCAGTGGAACCAATGACGGGAGAAAGAGGACAAGCATGCAGGTGGCTGCTGAAAGCCAGGGTCTCCTTCCAAGCAGGGGGTGAGGCCTGGTGCCACGCTGCCTCTGAGGTGCTCCCCTCTACTTATTCATGTGCTCCTGGCAGTTTTGGCAGTAGCCCCTCGAGTGAAAAGCACACTACTTTTGCACATATGGTGGAGAGAGTCTCGTGCATCAGCTGAATGCATACTGTACTACATACACATTCTGTTTTATCTCCGGGCCCAGCCGTGCTGCAAACGCTTGCAAATTGGGAAACCTTCTGTGCAGTAAAAATACGGACAGGAGAAACTAGACTGTGACTTATAAGATGTAACACTCGCCAAAAAAAAAAAAAAAAAGCCAAAGTAAAAGTAAGGAAAAGTTAAGTTGCATACATCAGTCATTGCAACAAAAGGCAGCTCTGCAAGGATGCTCAGCCACACTGATTTCATCCCCTGAATCACCCCTGGCTCCTAGGCCAAGGCATGAACCCCCCAGCCACACGGTGATGCCCACTGACAATGTCTGGTCCATCACATTCTGGGTTTTTTGTTAGTTAGTATTTGGAATTGACCTGAATTTTCCCAGAGAAATTTCTCAGCTATTCAGGCTAGTAATGAAATCACTGTTTTTGTCCTCCACCTCTGAGCTCCTACCATCCTCATCTTGCAATAATGCTTGTGCCCTTAGCCTGTCACAGACATCATTTTCACTTGCTCAGTGTTTCTAAGAAGCAAAATCTGATACTGCTCAGGGTCCAGAACTCTCTGTTTCTTCGGACTCTAAGAGGGGCCCAGTGGCAAAATGTTCTGACCTTCTTTCTCACCCAAGCTTCTTCCACCAGCACCTTGAATAGTCATGATTTTGTAACAATTTTTTTTTAATTACTGGCCCCTAATTAAGGAGATTGTGCTAAAAATGTCTTTTCACTTTAAATCACGGATCTGCTCTTTCTCCTCTATTTGCCTTGGATATGAGCAGGGGGAAGTGTGAGCGCTGAAAGATTTCTCTAATAAATGAAGACAATGTTTATAAGCCAATGCATTAAGGTTTCTTTGGCTCTTTCCCAGCCTGCTGAGAATGCTACAGTCTCCCTATTTCACAAATGAAGACGCTGAGTAGAAGCAAGTGATCTAACCAAAGGCACCCCGGAACCATAATGTGGGGTTCATGGCAAGACACTGAAGCCGAAAATATAAAAAAGGAAAGAGCAGCCAGCATTCAGTGACGTCCAATGTCGTGTGCACAATAATACATGGGCAGCTATTTCTAGTCCAAGGGCACCTCTTGCCACCCATTGTCTGTGCAGTCTCACAGGCTGTATCAGGGCTAATACCGCAGAGCTGTGTGCCCGTTCCTAATTTATTCTGTGTGGAATCTGCGAGGTGGTTTCTGTGTTGCTGAGACTCATCCTCTCACAAATGTTAGAAGTGGCGGAAGTTAACCCCATACTGATGGGAAACTCATCAGAGTTGCCTAAGGCAAGCTTTGGCTCATTTCAGTCAGTTGTTTCTTTTCAATATGGTTTGTGTTTGTTGAGTTGCTAGAAACAATAGAATGCATGTTAAAAGACAGAGCTTTACAGGGACTCCACGGGCAACTGGACTATCCTGTGCGTTCTTGAGCACTCTGTCCAGCTTTGTTTTTCCTTGGCTTTGGTAGCAGCTCTTAATGAGCTGCAACACACAGAAAAATATAATAATGCTGGTAACTGGAAACGACTCTTGCCATTTAACTCCATGAACAACAGTGTGCGACAATTATTACTGATGCGTATGAAATTCTTTTTTTGCTTGTTTTTTGGAGCCATACCCAGTTGTACTCAGTATGGCTCCTGGAAGTACCGGGGGGACCGTATCATACAAGACACTGGGAATTGAACTGGGGTTCAACTGAACTGGTCATGTGCAAGGTAAACACCTTAAACCCCTATCTCTTGGCTCCATATCTGAAATTTGGGTGTGGGGGGGCCACCTCTAGAAGTACTCGGGGGTTATCCCTGGCTCTGTACTCAGGAATCACTCCTGGTAGGGCTTGGGGGACATATGGCATGGTAGGCCACGTGCAAGGCTAGCGCCCTACCTGCTGTACACTGTCTCTGGACCCACATCTGGCAGACTTAATCAAGATTTCTGGGAAGAATATACATGAACAGAAGAGAGAGAAATACTGCATATTTGGATAAAAGCTCCAGGTTCTTAGAGTGGGGCCCTTTGGCAAGGCCTGAAGAGAATAAGCCAGGCTGAGCGCCCTCTTTCCACACACCCCTTCTATCACCAGAAAGGGAGGTGCAGATTCCCAGACTGCTTTTGGCTCTTTTCCAGTCCCCCATCTCACAACCTCTACTCTCCATGTGGTACGTCACCTCCCATCTCATAGAGCTCCTTTCTTTACCACATCTTAATTCAAGCAAGAAACTACTTCCTCCAAAACTTGGGCACTGGAAGCACTGCTATTATATTCTGTATCATCAAAATATGTGTGCATTTTATTAACTAAATTCTCACCTTGGACTTCATTCCAAGACCTCAGTGGATGCTTAAAAATACACACAGTATCAAACCCCTATATATCCTACATTTTTTCCTGTACATGCCTGCATACATAGGGTAAAATTTAGTTTATGAATTAAGCATGGATTGGTGACTATTAATAGCCAATAAAAGGAACAATCACAATATAGTAGAGTTAAGTTATATGAGTGTGAGCTATCTCTCTCTCCTCTCTCTCCTTCTCTTTCTCTCTGTCTGTCTGTCTGTCTCTCTTTTTTTTTATTTTATTGAATCACCATGAGATAGTTACAAGCTTTCATGTTTGGGTTACAATCTCACAATGATCAAACACCATCCCTCCACCAGTGCACATTCCCCACCACCAATATCTCGGGTATAATCCCCCACCCCCGTTCCCACTCTCCCCCTGCCTCTATGGCAGACAATATTCCCCATACTCTCTCTCTACTTTTAGCCATTATGGCTTACAACACAGACACTGACTCTCTTGACTTTCTATCTCTCTGAGAATATTTTCAGACTTCAGTTGACCACAGTAGCAGAAATCACGGAAGTGAAACCAAGGCTAAGGAGGATGATGTACACAGAATATTCAGTCAGGAGCCACGCTGCTCCTAGAGGAGTATCTTCCAGTTTCCTGAATTTGTGTTTCTTCATCTCACAGATGACCAATGGTGAGGTTTGTGGGAAAGACAAGTGCATGATCTCGCCCCTTCTTTCCAGGAGTTTTATACCTGGCTGAGACCTGACACAGGGACAGGAGGTCGGGAGCCAGTTTGGAGTTAATCCTGTGCCCATTGCTCGCCAGAACAATGAAGACAGGTCAGGGGCAGACTGGATGTTAGCCCAGCCTGGAGCTTTGGACAGGGATTCTTAGTAATTCTTTAAAAGCAGTTTTGAATCTCTAACTTCACACTCAAGGAGCATAACTAAAGAAAAGGAGAGTACGCTCTGGATTTTGGATAAGAACCACAAGCCTGAGCCAGAGAGATACTACAGGGGTAAGGCACTTCCTGTGCACACAGCCAAGCTGGATTTCATCACTGGCACCCCATATGATCCCCTAACCCCACCAGCAGTGATCCCTGAGCAAAGTCAAGGAATAAATCTTAGGCACTACTAAGTATACCCCCCCCCCGGAAAAAAAAACTATAAATCTCATTATAAATCATTAACTCCAAACTACTATCTTTTCCATGTTGCACTGTCATTTTCATTACAATTATTACTGCTATTATCATTATTGAGGGACAATGGGTCACAGTTGGCAGTGCTGAAAGGCTATTCCTGACTCTTGCTTGGGTGTTGCTCCCCAGAGTGCTCAGGGGACCAGGTAATACCAAGGAAAGAACGAAAGTCAGCTATACACAAGCCCTGCACCTTAACCCCTATACTATCCCTCCCCTCCTTGTTGTCATTTTTATCTATTACTGGTCACCAGCATTTTTTCCTTCCCTCTTTACTCTGTAAATAGGAAATTGATGAATGATATCTGATTATATTTGCTGCCCAGTGCAGTGTCTGACACAATTGGCTCATCCACAGAAGTTGGGAGCAGTCAGATGTCCGCCCGCCAGATTCCCTTCTAAGAAACCAGGAACTAGGTTTTGTACCACACAGCCTAGCCTCAGGTGAGTGGACCGAGCATGTGTGTATAACCCCAGAGCAGGCCCAAGATAAAGATTCCAGCATGTGTGTCTTTATGATGTGGCCTGTTGCAAAAAGACAGGTCCCATTAAATCTCCTCTCTTAAGAACAAGATCGAGACTATGCCAAGAGCCAGATGCAGAGCACCATGGGAGCCAAACTGAAAGGTCACATCGAGGGGTTGAAAGGCCATGATGGAGTTGTCCATAGAGTCTGACAAGATGGGGACCAGGCACTCTAGGGAAGCAAACTGGGATAGAGAAAAAAAAAGAAAAGAAACCTGGAGCCTATAGCCCAAGACAATCAGAGATAGCATGACAGAAGAGGTAAGAAACAAATCAGAACTAAAGCTTCCCGTGGCTCTCTGCTCCCAACGCCAGACCCCTTTCCCCGAGAGCCCCACTAAAGCAGTCGCTTCTCACTTCATCTCCGAAGGTTTGAAGCTTGTTTGCTGTCTCTCCCTGGGTGAAGCATGGGAGTGAGTGTCTGCCACAGACAAGAGGAACTTTGGAGGCTAAACCAACATGAGATGTTGAAACCATCACGAGTCTTACTGCAAACCTCCATCACCTGCTGGGGCAGAAGGTTCAGGCACTTTCCTAAATCACAGGAGAGGGAGAGCATGGGTGAGGAAGGCTTCCAGTTGGCTTTGAAGAAGGGGGCAACAGAACCAGCTGCCCATATTTCCTTGCCACCTGGACCAGCAGTACATGCATGGACTGGGCCATGCTGTTTGTCTGGGGGACCAGAGTGTCTGAGTAGATTTTTTTTTAATGGAAAATCAGCCACAGTTTTTCACCCTTCAGGGTGTCTGTCATTTCTAATTTCTGAGAGTGACATATGTCAGCTCTCTTAACAAGAAACGGTTTTTAAAAATCTATACACTCAAGTGGACACAAATTGAGCTGGAAACCCCTGGAGCCAGAAGCCACTGGAGACTAGGGGTTCAGCAGCCCCCCCAGTGCCCTGCCCAGGACGCCCCACCACCTCCACTCCCCTCTCCCTGTCATCCCTCAGCCCCTTGACAGATCTGCAGGCGTGGAGACCTGTGGCTCTTGAGAACACTCAGACTGAGATCCTTGGGGTTCACTTTGGGTTCTTGGTCTCTGGCTCTATTCTCACGCCTACACATGAGGCGCCAACTCCCCAAGTTTAAAGAGTTGGACTCATTTCTGTGTCCCCTTATTTAGTTAACAGCACTTACCCCACTTATCTCCAGATGGCCCAAGTTCCAGTGGACAAAGGGTTCAGATTATAGCCCAAGAAAGTGCAAAGAAATGGGGGCTTCTCTTGCATGCTGCACCCCTCTCCTCCTGATGGGAACCGAGTTACATCCCCCAAGCCCCCATACACACGCACACACACACACATACACACACACACACAACCTTCAAGCACTTACACTAGATGAGTCAAACTGTGTCTGCTGCTGCCTTGGGCTGCATTTATAGACCCCTGCGTGGGAAGAGATGGGGAACACAGAACTCTCCACAGGATGGAGACTCTGAAGCAAACTGTCTGCCACTGAGTAACGCAGCCCTGCACACCCAGATTCTACAGCAGATGGAGGAAGGGAACACCCAGAGCTCAGGAGATGCTGGGACCCACGGGCAGCAGTTGCCCCTATTTCGGAGGGTCTCTGTCCCTTCCTTTCGCTTCCTTAAGCACCACTGAGCCCTAAGAGAAATCATCAACAGCCCAAAACATGTGCTGCCTCCTCAAGTTCAGCCTTCAATAGGCGTCTCTTCTTTCCCCCTTGCCCTCCTTGTTTTGATCCGCTGCCCTTTCAGGCAGTGATGGTGTTTTCTTTAGCAGTCCAAAGGCAGTTTGTTTCTGAGTTAAATGTCACTTCAATATTTCCCCAAGTGAGATGTTTGAACCAGTTTATGAGTTTCCTAAGCAACAGTGAAATGCTGGAAAAATATTTGGTGTCTCAGGTCTACAACATGCCGTACACTTTGGCTCCCCAAGGCAAATGAAGCAGATAGATTAATGCTTCCATCTTGGGAAAGTTTCAAATTGAAAACTAAAGCATTGGCCTGAAGCATGGAGCTCTTGAAGCCAGCTTCCTAAGGCCCTGCCACTCAGGTCTGTGCCCCCCAAACAATGCTGGTGCTGAAATATTGCAGGAAAACAATCGAGGCGCTGACCCACAACCATGCACCACCATCAACAACTAATGTTGAAGGGGGAAAGCAAGCATTCCCAGCCAAACACAGAGTTCTGCAAGGAAATTCCTGTGGGAGCCCAGATTATGCCCTGAAGGCTGAGATTTGATTAACCTTCTTGTAGCATGTGTAACGACAAATGTTATTGGTCATAAAATTATCCAGCCCTTATTAAAACACAGCTGTAGCTCTGGGCTCCATGGCCTCCTGGGGGAGAGATTTCCATAAGATAGCAAGAGACTTTATGGAAGGAAGGAGAATGCCTTCCTAGCATTGAGTGTTTTCGATGTTTTAATGAGGAGTTCTTGAGAGAGACCAGGCTCCTTAGTATTAAAGGCTTTAAGAAAGAGAAGGGCCAGATTAGGTTCAGTTGGCTACTTGGTGGGCAGCCAGCATACAGGTCTCAGAATGGACCTGGCCTCCTGCATGGGGACCAGAGAGTCCCAGTCCCACAAACATGCCTACCTGAAGTCCGTGGACACCGTGAGGATACGTTCATTTCTCTCTGTCTCGTAGAATCAGGGTCTGAATCAAACTTGGAGGCACTCTGCTTCAACTACGCACTAATCTCTACCACTGAGCATCCTATAGAGCTGAGAACAAAGCATTCCAGAGGGGGTTGCAAAGCCTCCGGGATGTTATCCAGGGCTGCTATGGTCAAAGGACACCCCATCTTGTGTATTCCAAGAGAGGGGTGCTGGCTGGTTCTCTCAGATTGGGGAGCCTACCCGTGCTTTCTGCAACCTCCTGATTCACGGCCAGTGTGGAGGTCTTAAGGAGGTCTGATGCTCGCATAACACCCTTATACTTATGACAAGTGTTTTAAATGATAGCTAGGAAGTCAGGACAATGAAAAGGCTAATTCCTTTCTGTAGTTTGCTCCTCATTATTTATACCCTACTTTCTTTCCTCCACATGAGTCACTGAACTCATTTTCACGAACGGTGCTGCCTTTGTGCAATTTTAGATCTGATCCTGGAAACTCCCCCCACCACCACCATACAGAGTATTTCCCAGTTTAATTTCCCCTAAATGAATAATTAATTTATCTGTTAAAAATAAAATCACAGAGGCCAGGAGATGAGTACAATGGCTAGGGTGCATGCTGGGTTTGACTACCAGCACCACACCCAAGTATCGCCGTCTGGAGGCCTCCAAGCTCAATCCGGTGCCCAGGTACCCATCTCCACAGGGCCCCTCCAGCATCACAGCCTTAGCTCTCACACGGAACTGCAGGACCTACTGGCCAAGAATCAACAGTGGAGGCCCCAGGCCTTCTATGCACTAATTATAAGGCCTCCCTCCCACACACACAAAATCAGAACCTAAGTGGTTGCAGAGTTGTGTCTTGATTTTTCCTCAATGATCTAAATGTCCAAGTGATATCAATCTTTCTCAAATGATGGAAAGTTTCTCTTGTGAAATTATTTTAGATCACCATAAGAGCTATATAATTCATGATCCCCCCATATCAAATATCACTTCTAAGAACTCTTAATTGCTTTCAAATTTTGTATTATAGGCTGTTTAAATAAAATCACAGAAGAGTGGCTCTCCAAATCCCCAAATGCACCTCCAACAAGGATCACATTTTTATTTTACTTATTTCATCTACTCCTTCTTTACATTTTTCCTTGTCCAACTAGCTGATTGAAGCACTATGTCATTCACCCACTTCCACCCATTTTATTCTATCAGTCTGCAAAAACTTCTGATGGTCTTTTCTTTCTGGACCTTCTTCCAGTTTGGCTCACAAACAAGCCATGTCAATGCTTTGGGGGGTCTCAGCATCTCCACAAGACACAGTCACGGGTTCTTTATTCCAGAAGGCCAAGGGGAACAAAGATTTTCCTCCCATATAAGAACACCAGCAGGAATTGTGAACTTATGATCATGAATTTAAAGCCCATTTCATTACACCAAACTGGCATCTGGGGGAGAAAGTGAAGGTATAATCACACTACTCAGTACACGAGTTGACTATGCTGTGTCCATTTTTGCAGCAAAATACGGTCTGGAGAGATAGCATAGCAAGCAATCCAGGTTCGATACCTGGCACTATATATAACCCCCTAAGCCCCATCAGGAGTGACCTGCTATGCACAGAGCCAAAAGTAAACACTGAGCACTGCTGGGTGTGCCCCCCCTCAAAAAAAACCAAAAATAAAACAGGATGGTACCAGGGATGAAATACTTCACCATTCTCCAAAGACAATCTTCTTTTTTAAATTGTAGGGTTTTTTTTAAAGCTCTAATAGAATTTCTTTAAATATTACATCATTACATGAAATTCCATATTTAAGAATTAGGGAGCCATCAGGAAACGTGTGATGATTTAACAGTAACACTTTAATTCAAACACACGGTTTTAATGATCTCTTTTGAACGCCTCAGAATCCCAGTCGATAGCAAGAAATAGCAGCGCAGAACACACCATCCGCAGGATCTATTTCTCTCTGTTGTTCTTATTTCTTTTTAAATGAGCACGCCGTAATAATTATTCAGACTAAGCAGCCCCCAGTAAATGAAACCGCCCTTAGACAGCTGTCAAGGCTCAGTCTTCCGGAAGCTTTGATTTTAATGAAACTCATTAAGGAAAGAAATTAACAGAAAATATCATAATTTGTCTTGTTTCAGAAAACTAAACAGAAACAAAGGGCTTCTTAACCTGACAAGGAATCTGACCAGCCAAGCTCCTTTATTCTAGTCTGCGCTCCCCCCAGGCAGCTTTGCACATGCAGCAAACAGCCCGGGGAAGGCGCCTCCTCCCGGAGGACAGGTCCAGCCCAGTCCACAGTGACTTATAGGGACGCCTGGAGGCGGCAGCCTGGGCTGGGGCACTGGGGGTTTGGAGCCAGACTCTGCAAGCGCAGAAGACTCAAGGAAAGGCGATGGAAAATGTAATTCTCATTAAAAGGCTACAATGGGAGAAACTATCCACACATCTGGCTGCAAACACCCCTCTCCTTAGTCCAACTTCTCTCCAGACAATGATGAAATATTTAGCTTGGCTTTCTCTCACACCCACTTTTCTTTTTCTTTCTGAATTTAAAGAAACCGTGTGGAATATAGGTTCCTTGTTTTCCTTCTCATCATGTGTTCCAGCACAAATTAAGCTGGACTATTTCAGAAACAGGAAGAATGCCCCTAAATATCTATGTAGTAGCTAGGATACTCACGAACTCTCAAAGGAAGAAGTGAGACCCATGGAACAAGTCTTTAGGCGGACAAGCTCTGCACAGCCCAGCTGTAATATGTTTGGAGTCAGAGGTCCCTAAAGGGGCCAACAATCCCCTTGTCAAGAAAAATATTACTCAGCGCCACCACCGCCCACCAAAATTTACCTCCTCCCAAAATCCACCTCCGAAAACATAACAAAGAGCAAGCACCCTATCCATTTGCACCCAAGCCTGCTAACACCACTTGGGTGGTTTCAGTAACCCCCCCCAAGGGTGGAGCTATTCTCGATGGGAAACACTGGCTTAGAAGATGGTGTGTGGATTTCACTGCACCCCCATAGATCAGACAGCCTCAGAAAGGTATCTGTGAGCAAGTGTATGAATGACAAAAGTTCTCCATTAAGACACACAAGTCTGTGTTCCTCAGAGCACGGCCTGGAAAGGTGGCCAAGCTTCCCCAGAATTTAAGTGAGTCCCAGAGACACAAGAAGAGGCAGAGCAGGGTAGGGACCAGGATTTAACCTGGTGCTCAGCAGTTGAAATATTATTATATAATAATATATCACTGTCACTATCATCCCGTTGCTCATTGATTTGCTTGAGTGGGCACCAGTAACGTCTCCATTGTGAGACTTGTTACTGTTTTTGGCATATTGAATATGCCACAGGTAGCTTGCCAGGCTCTGCCATGCAGGCAAGATACTCTCGGTAGCTTTCCAGGCTCTGCGAGAAGAGTGGAGGAATCAAACCCGGGTTGGCTGCTTACAAGGCAAACACCCTGCCCGCTGGGGTATCGCTCCAGCTCATAATAATATAATAATATATAATATTATTATATAAATTATAATAATATTTAAAGTTCCTTCTGATGTTGCAGGAACCTTAAAATAGGAGGAAGGGCCAAAGAGATAGTACAGGGGAAAGGCACTTGCTTTGCATGTGGTTGACCCTGGTTTGGTTCCCTGTGATGCCTGTGGTTCCTTAGCACCTACTGTTAAGGCTTCCCAAATCCTCTTTTTTTTTTTAATGACCTGGTTGGAAAGGTGAAAGAAAAAACTGCTGTGAAAGTAGAAATCAGAGCTGGAGAGATAGTAACAGGGTTAATATGTTTGCCTTGCAACCCCGGTTTTCATCCCCAGCATCACATATGGTCCCCTAAGCCCCACCCAGGGTCACTTCTAAGCACAAAGCCAGGAAGAAATAGCCCCTGAGCATTGCCCCCACCCCAAATAAAGTAGAAATAACCATGGCCAGGGAGATTGCCCAGTGGCCCAGCACACATGCTTTGCATGCAAGAAATAAAGGTTCAATTCCAGTCACCACATGGTTCTCTGTGCACTGTCAAAAGTGACCCCTTCCCTATTCCATCTGCCTTCTCCCCTCCACTCATAAAGCAGGCTTCCAGCTATAGGGCAATCCTCCTGGCCCTTGTATCTACTGTTCTTGGGTGTCAGCCTCATGTGATGTTATTCTATACTTCACAAATGAGTGCAGTCCTTCTATGTCTGTCCCTCTCTTTCTGACTCATTTCACCCATCATGATACTCTCTATGTCTATCCATTTATAAGCAAATTTCATGACTTAATCTCTCCTAATAGCTGCATAGTATTCCATTGTATAGACGTACCAAGGTTTCTTTAACCAGTCATCTGTTCTAAGGCTCTTGAGCTGTTTCCAGATTTTGGCTATTGTGAACAGTGCTGCAATGAACATATAGATACAGATGTCATTTCTATTTCACTTTTTTGCATCCTCAGGATATATTCCCAGAAATGGTATTGTGGGGTCATATGGAAGCTCAATTTCTAGTTTTTGAAGGACTGTCCATATTGTTTTCCAGGAAGGCTGGACCAGTCAGCATTCCAACCAACAGTGAAAGAGCATCCCTTTTTCCCCACATCCATGCCAGAATGGGGAGAACTGTCTGCCATAGAGGCAGGGGGAAGGTGGGAAAGGGGGGATATACTGGGGAATGTGTACTAGTGGAGGGTTTGGGTGTTTGATCATTGTGTGATTGTAACCCAAACATGAAAGCTTGTAACTATCTCACAGTGATTCAATAAAATTAAAAAAAAAAAAGTGACCCCTGGGCTGGAGTGATAGCGCAGCAGGCAGGACATTTGCCTTGCACACGGCCAACCCAGGTTTGATTCCCAGCATCCCATATGGTCCCCTGAACACTGCCAGGGGTAATTCCTGAGTGCAGAGCCAGGAGTGACCCCTGTGCATCGCTAGGTGTGACCCAAAAAGCAAAAAAAAAAAAGTGACCCCTGAGCACAGAGGCAGTACAGACTAAGCACTTACCAGGTCTGCCTCCCTCTATCCCCCCTAAATAGGAGTCTCAAACAAAGGGAGTTTCTCCTGTATGCTTCTATATAGTAATATTTCAACTGCTGAAAGGTCATTTTGAATTTTTTGTTTGCCCTTTTCTCTATTTGATATATAATAAATAGTACATTGGAGTACGGATGTAGCTGTACTGATTGCCCTGCAAGAAGTTATAAGTCAATTCCATGCAATACATTGAATGCTGTTCCCTTTAAAAGAAAAAAGAGGTGTGACTCGGTTGTGAACCACATGCCTTGTATGGCGATCCCCGGCACACATTAAAAAATTATAAAAATATCAGGGCTACAGAGATAATATAGTGGGTAAGTTGCTTGCCTTTCAGACACCACAATCTCCCAGCCCTGCCAGAAGTGATCCCTAAGAACAGAGCTAGGAGTAAGACCCCCAAATCTCCAGATGTGGCCCCCCAAACCCCAAATTAAAATAAAAAAGAAAGGCACTGGCTCATGCAATGCAACGTTGGGAGTAAATAATAGAGATCTGCATATTGCAAAAGCCTATGTTTGCTACAATGTACAACCTGCATAGGGATGGTGTGAAGGGAAAAAGAATCAGTCTGTGTGTAACCTGTGTGTAAATTTGTGTACAAATTTGCACTCTCTCACAGAACACAAAGTAACAGTCAAAATAACAATGTCAGCTGGAGATAGCACTGAATGGCTGAGAACACAACCATCACTCCAAACCCTGGGAAGTGAACTGGTACATCCACCAAGGTCCTAAGCAATCCAGTGATTGCAGGGATGAAGCCCCTGTGGATGGGCAGTCAGGAAGGTAAGGACATCTGACTTTGGGTCCATGACCCCAGACAGGATTAGACACACATTCTGATCCTCTGTCTTTTCTCACTAATCTTTTATTTATTTCATGTTTATTTACATTGTTTTCTCAGTCTGGATAAATTTCATCTAATTGTTTCATCATCAATTTGTTTTGATTTTTTTGCACTAGGAATTTGCTTATTGAAAGAAAAAAAATGATGAATCAATTCACATAACCTTTATTTGGGCAGCCTTCATGTCCAAGTTCAAAAATTTCTCCTAGTACCTAGAGTTAGAAATGAGCATCTCTCAGGCTACAAACTGGCTCTTTATAACATTAACATAATTTGGTTTTCAAGTTAATATTCCTTGCAATGCTCCTTATTTCAAAAAGTTAGCACCTAGTCAGTTTCATTCATCATTTAGTTCATGTCTATCAATTTATTCATTAATAAAAATGTAGTATATTTCTGACCTGGTATTAAACACTGAGGCAAAACCAGTAAAGAAGGGAGACAAAATCACTATCTTCACGGGTTTTAATACAATCGGAAGCACAGGCAACAGTCAACTACCATAAACCATATATGATATCTATCCAGTTAGCAATAGCATTTTTTCCTATGCTGTGAAAAAAAGAAGTTAAAGAGTGTTAAAGGCTACTGATAGGCTACTGATCTCAATAGATAGATATTTGTTAAATAAAATAACAAGTGCTCGAGCTTTTCATTTTTTCTTAATTCTTTTGTGTTAGGGCAAACATGTCAGTCGTGATACTCTGCAACTTATTGATTCAATTTGATTTATTGGCTTGTACTTCACCTCCTTCCTGCAAGAATTTATGGTGATGCTGCCGCTATGCAGCTACACAAATTGCCCTGTCTTCTTGCTATTAGATAACTAGATCTTTATGAAAACAGTCAAGACAGAAGCTCATTTCTAGTGTACTTCATTTTCTCTCATCTTTAGTTGATTTCCTTGACAATTTAAGTGTGTCAGTAAGTACTCAGCACTGAGATTTTTCCAGGAAGATCAAATAAAAAGCCTAAAAATCAATACAGGCAGCAACTATTTTTTATTAGCGCAATTTTCATAGAATTTTACTTTGCAATTTTTTTTCACAACGTATCAGTCTCAGAAGCACAATGCGATTCATCCTATGAGTCAGCACCCAACTCTAACACATTCAAATCTCACAACCTTATACTATACAACCAATGCGAATATGACAGGAGAGGGCGGAGAGAGAATAAAGGGGCAGATTATTCATGAATCGTGCAGAGCCATCTTTCACTGATGCTCCCTGGTAGAATGTGAGAGAACTGAATGACATAAGATAGAGGGTAACCTAAAAACTACAAGGAAGCGCACACAATCTGTACCAACTCCAAGCCCAATATTGGTCCTTCCAAGTGCCTCTCAGCAGTCAGAAACTGGGATACTGACAGGCAACTTCTCATTTAACTACAAAAATTCCATTGATTAATAATCAAGTGTAGTCTGCACAAAATGCAGTCTGCACATTGCATGTGGCCCCAAAACTACGTAAAACAAAATAGCAAAACAAAAAAGTGGTTCTGTTTTCAAATGACTTCCACATCTTGAACAACAGTTCAAGAAAAATATGTAAAAATGGAAGAAACACATTTCTGCTTACAAAAATAAGTTCAGAAAGTACTATTTGTTTAATAAAATTGTAGTATTTTAATGAACATTAAAATAATTTATTTCCAATTCAGCTCTACCATAGGTATTTATTAGTTACTTATGCAAATGAGGTTTTATATTTTTACTTCTTTCTATTGATTTCGGAAAGAGAAAAACAAGAACGTGAAATATATTCACTATACCTTAATTTTAGTTCCACTTTGGATAGCTCTACAACGTTTTTCCATTCATAATTGACCCTGACCAATATTAAAACAAATACTATCAAGTGCACACAAAATATATACAGTAAACAAAAACTGGTAAAGATTAGAGAATCAAGGTTAAGTCAAAGCCCAAGTTATAAACTGTAAAATATGATTGTGGTATGAAAAATTATAATTTATAAAATTATAAATCAACATATTGTCTTTGATGACATCCCATCAATTAATTTCCTCCGAAGCTCATTCTGTTAGCCACAGTCTTTTTTTTATTATTAGTGAATCACCGTGGGGTACAGTTACTTTTTTTTTTAATTAGTGAAGAGCCACAGCCTTTTTAGATGACCACACAGTACTCTTTCCTCTGCCACCTGACTGTTTTCAACTGCCAGATAGACAAAGTTATTTTGAGGTCTGACCAGATTCGATTCAGCCCAGAAGAAATTAGGTTCGAAACAGACTTGTACCTTTGAGGAAAGATCCATCCCAGCTGTGTGAATTTTTTTATGGGCTTCCTCTTCTCCTACAGCTGTGATTCACCGGCTCAGATAGAGGTTTGTGGTGGAGAGGGTGCCACCTGCTTTGTTAAGGACAAATGACCGCGGGTCAACTAAGTCACAAATTCCTGCCGCTCTGTCAAGCCAACTCACAAAGGAAGAGCATGGGATAAGCACCTGGTTCCCTCCTTTGCTAGCTCTGATGGCATGGAGGCATCTGCTCTCAGGTGTTAGGGGTCAGCAAGGGCCTCCTGAAAGCGGAGAAGATGGACATGGTGCAGCTGTGAGCATGGGGATTTCAGAGGAGTGGATCTAGGTGCATGTTGAAA
Source organism: Sorex araneus (assembly GCF_027595985.1). Classification (NCBI taxonomy): domain Eukaryota; kingdom Metazoa; phylum Chordata; class Mammalia; order Eulipotyphla; family Soricidae; genus Sorex; species Sorex araneus. The sequence continues at coordinate 133,692,796 of NC_073305.1, read as the reverse complement.
AGTGCAGGATAACAGAAAGCCTTTGCCCATGTGGTAATTTTGAGAAACTATTATTAGCGCCTCCAGCATTATCAAAGCCAAAGCACTAACTCGATGCATTAGCTTCAGAGAACACATTTCTGCTCTTCACAAATGTCAGGCGCCAAATGGGAGCACCAGACAACACCCCTGACCCAATGCCCGCCTATAACCCAGGTCACCTGTGCCCTGTTAAAGTACCTCTAGGACTTGAACTTGGAAAACCAGGCTCTGGTTTCCCCAACTTGCAACACAATTACCAGGTCAAATAGTAAAGGTACATTACCACCACACACCCTCTTGGCAGGTGTTGTTAAGGCCCTCATTTAAAACCGAAAAACAGCAAAGGCTTTAACTGCACAGCTAAAAATGTTTCCAAATCCTCTTATTCCCAATCTAACAAATCCCATTGTTTATTAAATCTGATGTTTTGTAAATCTGATACCGCCTGGTTTAGAGAGAGGGCATATCATCCAAAACAACTCAAGAAGAGTTCCCGGGGAAAGAAAAACAATTCAGGAGAACCTTCTTCCATGATAAGAAGCTGATTCTAGGAGACACAACAGTATTGCTAAGCAATTAGGGTTCTGTCTGGGTCAGGCACTATCTGTGGCGGAGAGAGGCAAGATGGCAGATGCCCTGGGTTATTTTAATTAATTTAATCATGTGACTAATTGGTCTCTGCTGGGTTTCTGTGGTAACTGCTTCCTAAGTGCTGATGGGCAATTGTGTTAAATGTAGCTTGGAATCTGCACGTAGGGCGCAATGCCTTGGAGAGCTTGTGAGGAGATGGGGTGCAGCTGCGCGAGCTGAGGTGCCCTGCTGGGCCTCTGATTGTCTGACTGCAGCGCTTACAGCTGTAAGCCTCGGCCCCTGGAAGGCAGTGCTGGTTCCTTGCGCTCACACACAAGGCTGACCTACCGACCTGGCCAGGGACTCACTGCAGACGCGGAAAAAGCATCTGTGATCTGAAGAAGGCTCCCGGTTTGGAAGGGCTGCAGATGGAAAAGGGGATCAGGACTAAAGGGTGCTGTTGCCCAAGGGAAGAGGGAGAAAGGGTGAAGAAGGCTACCCTTCTTAAATAACAGGCAGCCCCAGAAGCTATGTTATTCATAGCTGCCCAAGTGATGCTAATAAGCCCCCCTTTCAAGTGTCTTGTGGGGCTTCTCCTTTTTCTTTTAAACTTCCTTCTTTCTCTCACAATGCCATCTCCTCGTCACCGGGAAGGTGCGTGGGAGAGCGGGTGGGTGGATGGTCGATTTTAGAGCACAGTCTACTTTAGACAGATGGAAGGAAAATGACTTCCAAATTTTCTCCTGAAGTGGGATATGTTTGTGTTTGCGCAACGCATTCTAACACCTGTGCAGAGAAAAAAAAATGTAATCACAGATTTCCCTCAGAATGGGGATTTTTTTTTTTTCTAAAAGAAAAAAGAAACTAACTACAGCACAAAGATGTCATAGTGTCCTTGATCAAGCCCTTTATTTGCAGCCCCAGGCAGGAGCTCAGACAATGGCTTCTGCCCTCCACATCCCAAACAGTTCGGGCTTGGGCCAACCTGGAAACCCAAGAGAAGCTGCTCTCTGCGCTCCTCTCTGAGTCTAGGGGTACGGAACTGAATGAGCCCCCATTTTTTCTCAGATCAGCAGTAAGAGAGCTGTTGCTTTTCCTTAACAAAGGCCCCAAAGGAGCCGCTCTGTGTCCTGCATGTCCAGGACTGCTGCAAAGGGACAGCTCCAAGCGATGCTTGTCTGCGATTTATTTCCCCACCCATGAAGTCATCTGGTGGCTAAATTCAACTCACCTGGCTTCATCACACAGGTTCGTGTTAGAGATGCACACGAAAATGGCTGGCAGCTTATACATTCCGTTAAGAAGCCATGAGGAATTCTGTCAAGTACTCCAAAGGATCTGACAATACAACCAGGGCTTGGGCCCGCCTCATGCAACTTTCTGCCCAAATCGGGTGCTCTTCTGCATCTTCTTCTTGTCTTGGTGATACGAACGGGCGAAACGGTCTCTCGCATCACCAGCTTTGTGCCTTTCATTTCCAAAGCGCCTGCTCGAAGCAATGGACTGATGTAAACACCTGTCCTGTGTGTCTCAGGCCTGCAAGTTAGGAGTCGTCTCATCGCAGGCACTCAGGCAGAACTGGTCTCTAATGCTGTAAAGATGTCTTTGTTTTTTTGTTGTTTTGTTTTGTTTTGTTTTGGGACCACAACTGGCTGTGCTCAGGGGTCCCTCCTGGTTGTGCTCAGGGAAGCATACATGGTACCAGAAATCAAACCCAGGTCAGCAGATCTGGGTTGATCAGCAAGGCAACCCAATGTCCTGTCTCCAGCCCTGAAGATGCTTATTCTAAAAGCATGCCAGGAGCACCTTGCTATACCAATAGCGCCAGGATGTTTGTGCTGCCCCGCATAGGAGCAAATTTACAGCAGCTTCACTGGTTCCAGACCTCCCTGTTAGGTGGCTAAGGTCAGAAAAACCCTGTTTTCTTTTTGTTACTTTGGTTGGTTAGTTTTGTACTCCAGCTAGCAGTGCTCAGGGCATACTCCTGGCTCTGCACTCAGGGATCATTCCTGGAGGGGTTCAGGGGATCATATGGAGTACCTGAGCTCGAATCTGAGCGAGTCGTGTGCAGAACAAGTGCCCTACCCCTGTACTATCTCTGCAGCCCCCAGAAAAGTGCACTGTCTAGCTCTGTGGTGTTCTGTTCATAGAGGAACTAACTGGAGCTCAGTTCTCCCATATCAAATTAATAACTTTCTAAATTGGGCCGATTTAGCAGGCGCGTGGATGAATTTGAAATGATCTGTAAAAGCCAAAGTGTGTGTGTGTGTGTGTGTGTGTGTATGTGTGTGTATGAGAGAGAGAGAGAAAAAGAGAGAGAGAGAGAGAGAGAGAGAGAGAGAGAGAGAGAGAGAGAGACACATATGCGCACGGTTTGGGGGGGACTCTCCCAGAAACTCATGACTCAAAGTCTGTGTGTGTGTGTGTGTGTGTGTGTGTGTGTGTTGCACATGCGCATGGTTTGGGGGGGGGGGGACTATCCCAGAAGCTCATGACTCAAACAAGAAGCTGAGAACCCTTGCCCCGATAGTTTTTTCTGCAAGCTTACACTCTGTCTTCGCCCCCACCCTGCCTACAATCTGGATTTGAGTAACAAATTGTTTCAATGGGGAAGCCTTGGCCATTATTTCTCAGCTGACTTGAAAATAGCTTCAGTCACTAATTCCCTGCCAGGCTGTTCCCCCAGAAACTCTTATGATGAAATCACAAAGTTTCGGAGGAGGAGGTCGCCCCTGCCACTGCCGAATGCCCAGCACGCTGGGTCAGGGGGCAGCTGACTCAGCCTAGCCCTGCACCAAACTCGTCAGCACCCCGAGGCCCAAGGCTCAGAACTATAGAGAAGCTGTTGAGGAGACTCCACCTTCTCCCTCTCTCCTCATTCATCCTCCTCACACTCTTTCCCCTTCCCTTCCTCCCCTCCTCTTCCCAAGGCTCAGAACTACTAAGAAGCTATAGGAGGGGGCTGGAGCGATAGCACAGTAGGTAGGGCATTTGCCTCGCACAAAGCTGACCCGGGTTTGATTCCCAGCATCCCATAGGGTCCTCCGAGCACTTCCAGCAGTAACTCCTGAGTGCGTGAGCCAGGAATAACCCCTGTGCATCGCCAGGTGTGATCCAAAAAGAAAAAATAAAAAAGCTATAGGATAGGACTCCTCCTCCCTTCTCCCCCTCAGCCCCTCTTTCTCCCATTTCTTTCCCTCAGGCCCTTCCACTCGGTCTGAGGGCCTCCTCCACTTTATTGGCTTTCTTCCACCTGCCCCTTCCTCACCAACTCATCTTTGCCTTCCTTCACTCCCTTTTCACTAATGCAAGAGCTTGAGCTCACACATTTGAAAATTACCCACTGATCCATGGACCCTCACCTCGAGTCCTCCATCAGGGCAAATGCACACTTAAGAAGAAAACCTAAATGGAGTGGCAATTGGCCTTTGTTGAGGAGTTCGTATGACTACGAGAGAGCCCCCATATATATAGTCACTGCATGGTGGGCTCTGTTCAGCTACCAAGAGTCTGTAGGGGAGCTCTTGGGAAGTGACCCTCCTTCATGATTACTTTTCATACAAGTATATAAATTCATCTAGAATTTTCTCTGGGGAAGAGGTGCCCAATCAGTGCCCTGGGGACCTAGGTGGGGGGCACTCACGGTGACATTAAGCCAACTGGGCCAAACGGCTCACTGCTAGAACCTGATGATGTGGTCCAGATGTACTGGGGAGTACCAGGGCCACTACTGGAGAGTTGGGAAACATGCAGTGCTGAGATGTGACTTGGGTCCTTGTGCATGCAAGGCATGTGGCCCTGAGTTACCACCCTGGCCTCCTCATTTAGAATTTTCAAGCTGGAGAATTCTAACCGGGAACTTTTTATAATCAAATAGACTAGAGTGAAACAGTAAATATCAGCAGCATCACATATAAACACAAGCATCATTTCATGCACCTTTCCCTTCAGTTTTAGATCAGCTCTGTTTTGTGTATTTTAAAGCTTAAACATTTTTCACATTTCAGTATTTCCAAGTTCATGATGCCTTTTACAATGGTTGTCAGCAATTGTTGCAGTTGTGACATAAGTGTCTGAAAATCTTCTGTTGACACTTTCTGGTAAAATCAAGAACATGCCAGCATCAAAGTGAATTAGAAACTAAGAAATAAGGTGTAAGTGTGCACTTGCATGGGTGTACATGAAATCACAAAGTTTCTTCTATGGGTTCACAGGATAATGAACATTTTTTTAAAAATATCATGCTAAATAAGTACACCTTTAATGAAGTTTGGCAATTCATTTACTATTGACATTTTAATCATAAAGGAGAGTCATTTTCATGGGTCTTCAGGCAACTGCCATTGTAATTCTCTTGTTGAGTTCAATGGCGTCATCCTAATCACGGTCTCTAGAATCTCTGTCCCTGTGTGTCCCCTGAGAATCATTTCTCACAGCTGCATTTTGCCTGGAGGATGTTGGAGAAACTTTCTAATACCACTTTCAGTGGGAACATACCTGCCACGAGGTCCATCTGTATCTTCTCCACTTCACCCCTTCCTTAATCTCCTGTATCCTTCACATTACAAACCAGAGACAAGATCGTGTGAAAATCCATTGTTAAATCATGTAATATGGTCTGAAGTATTCCAATGAAGTTTGTAACATTGAAATGTTAAGACCTAATGTGAGAACTGCAGAAAGGGTTTGACATGTGTTTTTTAATGCGTGACATGTGGGCCGCTCATTTCTGACTCAGATCCTTTATTCCTGCCACACTACCCTTTGCTTTATCCCTTTCCATCCCATTTCCTGAATTTACATCTTGGTCTCTGTCCTAGCATGTGCTCACTCATGCGTAGAGCCTGGCCCGGGGGCTGGGGAAGTCGTGCCTGGCCCCAGTTCTTCTTGGCCACCTCTATCCCAACACGGCTCCACAGGATCCTTATTTGCTTGTCGGTGGCCCCCGTGCAGTTTAAGAGTCTTCAGAGATGAGACCTCTCCTTATTTATCTTTGTATCCCCAGCCACAGAACAATGCCCCATGCTGCAGATACTAAGTGAGCAAATGAATCAATGCAGTGGGAGGTCAAGTTCCACATGACTCTAGGAAAACTCACACTCGGAGACATTCTTGCAAGCAGAAACCATGTCTCAGATTCCCGTGCTCCACGGCACAGCTCCCCGAGACAGGGCCCAGCTTCTGAGCCAAACTTCTTCATCCCTGGGGTGCTCCACCCAAACACACGTCCTCCTGCACTTCTCTCCGGTCTTTCATTTTCCCACTCCAACCCCAAATCTAGAGAGGTGGGTGGCTTTGTCGCTGACCCTGCCAGGGGATTGTCCCGGAATGAGGGAGCTGAGCGACCCTCAGAACACAAGGGCAAGACGAACTCTACCACCTTTCCTCCCCATCCTGAGAGCAAGCCAGGCTTCCAGTGCAGGAAGCAGGGGCCTGAGCATGCCCAGAGGTGATTGAGGTCCCTCTGTCACTGCCCCTGCCCCCATGCACAGCTGGTTTAGAGCAACGGGATAGTGCTCACCACTTGACATGCCCGGGGATGTCTCTGGAGCATACAGGTGATATAATCACTGTATCACTGTCATCCCATTGCTCATCGATTTGCTCGAGCGGCACCAGTAACGTCTTCATTGTGAGACTTGTTGTTACTATTTTTGGCACATCAAATATGCCACAGGTAGCTTGCCAGCCTCTGCTGTGCAGGCAGGACACTCTTGGTAGCTTGCCGGGCTCTCCAAGAGGGGCAGAGGAATCGAACCCAGATTGGCCGTGTGCAAGGCGAACGCCCTACCCACTGCGCTATTGCTCCAGCCCACAGGTGATATAATAATCACTTCAATAGACCTTTGACTCAGTATATCATGCCACCTCTCTGCATACACACCCCTACAAACCCCATATCCCTACATACTGGGGAGAAAGAAATCAGGGTAATCAGGGTACGTGTCCTCATTAGCACCCCTGACCAATTTAGCCAAATATCGAGGACCTGGAGATATCATACCTGTCCTTGTACGGAGCTGAATTACAGTCATAATGAATTAACTAAAGCAACTAAAGTCTAATAAATGCTAATAGGTGCATCAAAAATGTACAGAAATGGGACTCGAGAGAGAATACAGAGGAAGGGCCCATGCTGACCTGGGTTCAATCCCAGCACCCCAAATGGTTTCCCAAGCACTGCCTGGAGTGGTATCTGAGCTCAGAGCAAGGAATAAGCCCATGTGCCTGCTGGATATGAGCCTTGAAAAACAAAATTCAGCATAAGAACTTGAAAGACAAGGTTGCTGTGCTGGTGTGGAATGGAAATGTTTCCTTAAGCTCCACTCCTTGTTTAGTCTTGTGAACCTCAAATGACTTCTCTCCTCCCAGGGGATACAAATCAACTCCTAAATAAAATACGACAAGGCATCTAGACTCTTCAACTCTTCCTGAATTTCTATTAAATTCTTCTTGTCATGATTTATGCTTCAACAACAAGTAATTTCTCTGAGCTCCATCCCTGGTATAGGATTTGGAGATCCGCCTCATTATAATTAATTCTCTGGGTTTTTTCTGCTTCTAATTCACTCTTTAGGTCAGGTTTAATGGTCTGGAAGTTTAGAGGCCAATATTTTCTACTTACTGAGCAACCTAGGGTACATGAAGGGAATGCAGTGAAACAAAGCTTCCTCAGCTACTAGCAAGCCAGAAGACTGGGGACTCTTTCTCTCTCTTTTTTATTTGCCATCCATACTGACTTCATAATCAGGTTTGGAGATTCATTAGATTTACAGCAGCGATGTCCACTGCATTTGCATCTATAAATTTGTCAATATTCAGTGGTACCACATTAACACCAAATAAGAAGTTGTCAACTACATCTTGGACTTGTGATATGAGTTCCCTTCTCTCTCTCCTGCTCACCTGTCCTAGTCTAAATTCCCTTTCCCTGCGACATGCCTCATCCGCTGTGCAGTGCAATACAAAGGCGGGGGTGGGGGTTGAAGGAGTGGAGAGGAGGGGAGGAACGGAACAAAAATATTCCCAGCCCCAAAACTCATCTGCTTGAACCCTGAAGCATGACATCTGAATAACTTACCACAGGGCAGGAGCAGCTCAACAGCTCACAACTGCTAAACAGGATTGTGAATAACTTTCTTGCATTTCTAAGACTGCCTTGGCAGGTTAACAGATGTTGGTATAGCGAGCCACCTGCCACTAAGCTGGTCCTAGGTCTTCTCCACAGTGGCCAACTGCAAAGGTGCCCTCTAAGTGTGAAGAGGCCGGTACACCTTTTCAAACACTTGAACTCTGTCTTTGTATAACCTAAAGTCTCATAAAAATATACTTAATCCTAGATATCTACATTTTTAGTTTTGTGCTAGCCTTCTGATGAAAATCAGGTAGAAAGAGAATGGATTACATAGTTCCTGTGAAACAGGAATGAAGTTTGATTAGCTGCATATTGTTTGAAGTACTTTGCTTTAGAAAAAGAAAAGTCTCAGGGGCCAGAGCAATCGCACAATAGTTAGGTTTAGGTCATTTTCCTTCCATGTGGCCAATTTAAGCTCAATCCCTGGCATCCCATATGGTCCCCCAAGCACCATCAGGAGTAACTCCTGATCCAGAGCCAGGCATAACCTCTGAGCACTGCCAGGGGTGCACCCCCTCCCTCCCCAAATAATAATATTTTTTAAAGTCTTCAATGCAACCAAATATTTTAAAGCTATTTTCTTTTTATTACTCTAGGCAAGGAATACAACTGAATCACCTTCCCATGATACAGCTCAGTGAGCACAAGGCTTTTAACTCTTTTCCCTTGTGTGATAGCTCGGTAAATGCAACTGCATCTGATGTCAGGTTGTCTCATTATATTTATTTATTTGAAGAGCAAGGTTAGGGTTGGGGGGGCTGAGGAAGGGAGGAGATAATCTGTGGTTTTTCAAATGAAAGCAACTCAGCAAATCTCTCTGCTTCCCATCATTCACTTCCAAATAGATAATCTGAATAGTAAGTGACACTGCACTTAATAGAAGTCCCTGGAATGGCATGCTTTTCACTTCTCTGGACTCTTAGGAAGACCATTCATTCTGCATCCAAGGCAAAGCCTGATTCTTTACCTTCCATTATTTATTTTCTTCCCAGGGGATGCATGGAGGGAGCTAGACAAACTCTAAGTGAATTACTTGGATTTTTAATTTTTAACAACAAAAACCCTCACCTTTTTATCATGAATTCTAATGCAAGACTATAAATAGTCTTTCCTTGTCTCCAGGTTAACTTCTCAAGTAGTGCTCTGTTAGTCCTCAGAGTCTGCCTTTATGCGCATGGAGGCTCCCACAGAATGGTCAGAGAATCTGGATTTCTCCAGGTGCATGCACGCGCACGCGCGCTCGTGCACACACACACAGGAATTTTAACTATAGGGCTACATCCATAAGTACACAGGGGGTGCAGGGGGAGGTCTCCAAATCAGCTGGGGCTTGTTAGAACTAAAGTACAGCCATTTTGGCATGAACCAAAGTGCAGCCATTTTAGTTGTTAGGAACTATTTTATGCTTTATATGTAACTGACATACAAAAACTGACTTTGTTTAGTAACTGACAGCTGGACTGGGCATGAACCCTAGACCATATCCTGGAACGTACCCTGGAAAGTGGAATAGGAAGAGAGGAAGAACAGATGGGGTAACTCCTTGCAAAACTGATAAAGAGTTTTGCAAAACTGATAAGCAGTCAATCAGCATAGGGTTGGAAATAACCTGGTAGTCAGCCAAGAATGTGGTTTGAGGGTTCTTAAACCCTTCTCCGCGGTTGGAGGTGGCTATACCCTGGTGCCTTTCTATGGGGTGTGACCCTGGTCGGTCAACTTGTAACAACACTCTTTAATAACATCTTTAAACTCCTCTGGTGTCTTGTATTCGAATCGCAGACCCTAATAGGTTCATTCACCCCACTCATTTCCCAGATCTTAGGTATGCCTATCATTTCTAATAAAACAACTAACAACATCATACTTTATTTTCCTCATCTATTTTGCACCTCCAGATTTAGGGCACTTAAGTGCCTCAACCTCACTTCAGCTGGTTTTTCTTGAAGATCAAATCACCATTTAAGTTGCGTGGAATCACCATAACTTGGTCTCCAACCAAACGCACCCGGCTCCTCACCTCTCTCTCCTCTGTGAAGCCGGACGTGGCCCTACAGCCTCTTCAGGGCCTTAGAAGTCCCTGAAGCCCGCTCCATTGCCTTTTTGCTCGGACTCTGATGCATGTTCTCTGCGCTTCCTAAGGCAGATTTTTCACTCTTCTAACGGATGCCTTTTCAGGACTAATAAAACTTTCATACTTGTCTGCTTAATCACGCCAGCTTTACTGTCCCCTTTTTACTTTTTTGTTTTTGGCTCAGAGGTATATGAACCATCTGTGCCTCTAAAACAGTTTGCTTAAATAGCCTCCAGGCAGATTTTATGGTTTTTAAGTTTTTTACTTTAACCTTCAGCCTGCTGTTAGCCATTTTCATCACAGTTTTAAAATCAGCCTCTTTTGGAAACAACTGCCACTATAGGAGGTTTACAGAAGTTACTGGAACAGGAGAGGAAGCCAAAGACCTGTCCCATGGCCCCTGCCATGGCCCCTGCCATGGCCCTGCCCATGGCCACGTGCACCGGTCAGGCAAGGGTGCTCCCCCTGCACAAATCCTGCACAGCCAGTGCACACCCTTTGCTCAGAGCAGTTTCCTGAAAAGGGCGATGTTTCCCCCTACTCCAGGGGGCACGAGAACAATCTCCGGGAGGGGGGTGGTAACCTGGGGTGCAACTGGCTGGTTGACTCTTTGCTTAAAGAAGGTAGATTTCCAGGGTGGGTGTGCTGAGTGATTCCTTCTCCTGAAAGCAAGGGCAGAGCAATAGATTCCCCATAAGTCTGGGAACCTTAGATTTAGAATGTCCATGTCCACATTTGTCCAGCCACTCTGTTTCCATTTGCCTAAACTGGGGAAATGCATGTCTATACTTCTCTACCTGGGAATCTAGCTTCACCCAAACTTCCTGTCTGCCCTTGCTTCATGCTAACACCACTCTATAGTTTTCTCTATAACAAAGCCACGTCTTTCCACAACAGGGGTGGAGGGTATGAAAGGGGGGAACAGGATCTGCCTTTTCTGCTACTCTTTACAACAGAAAGTACATCCCACATTTAATCATAAACTATGTTCACCAGAAGACGTTTCACTAATCATTCTTTCTTACCATGTGCTCCTCTGTTTCTCTGTTGTCACTGCTGCTTTCCTAATAGAGTTGACAAATGAAAACAGTTTCTTAGAGGTTTTATTATTTTTATTGCTATTAATTGTTGGGTGGGGGGACTCCCAAGTGGTACTCAGGAGATATGTAAGGGGCACTCCTGGGGTTGAGGGCATGGTGCCCTGGAGACCATGTGGTGCTGGTGACTGAATCGGGGTCAGCCACATACAAGGCCAACATTTCAGCCTCTGTTAAAGTGTTCTCTCCAGATGCTGGAGCGATAGCACAGTGGGGAGGGCGTTTGCCTTGCACGCAGCCGACCCGGGTTCAACTCCCAGAATCCCATATGGTGCCCCAAGTACCACCAGGAGTAATTCCTGAGTGCATGAACCAGGAGTAACCACCATGCATTGTCGGGTGTGACCCAAAAAGCAAAATAATAAAAATAATAAAGTGTTCTCTCCAACCTGGCAGGCAAAGTCTTGATGGGTAACAGTGACCTCATTCCATCACCCATTGAGCCCAGACACCTGCCTCCCCATATCCAATACGGTCCTTAGCCAAACTCTCCCGGACACGCTCACTAATGAGACTGCACTGGTCTATCTGCTCCCCTAACTGCACCATTGTTCCCCTTTATAAATGAGCATCTCCAACAGCCAACCACAATCCTTTGCTTAATTGTGGGCAATCTCGTGTTCTACAGAGTCCCAAAAGAATAGATAGAGTCAGCACTTTGGTCCTGTGACCAACGCCAACACACTAATAATCAGTTTTGTCAAAGCAGCTGGTCCTGGGTATGAGGTGGTTCATCTAAGGGCCCTATGGTGAACATTAAACACATTTAAAAAAATTAATACACATATGAATTCCAGAGTCTTTCTTCTATAACACAAGAACAGATCTACTTGACACACATATTCTGTAAAACAATTCAACCTCCTGAGAACTCCACCCTTTCTTCTGAGTGGATATCTGCTGGCACCTACCACTGTGTCAGTGACCCCTCTCCTCCACTTTTGTTGTTTTAGTTGTTTGGGGTTCACACCTGGTGGAGCTCAGGGCTTACTCCTGGCTCTGTGCTCAGAGGGACCATATGGGTTACCAGAGATCAAACCCATGTCAGCTGCATGCAAGACGAGAGCCCTATCTGCTATACTAGGGCTCCAGTCCCCCTTTTATTTTATTTTTTTTTAACAGCTTCCAGATTTTCTTTTTGTTAGCTACTCTTCCCTCATGCAGCCTCCCATGGGCTTTGAGCTGAGAATGAGCTGGATTCCCACATCAAAGAGAGACCAATCAGAACATCCAGTGCCCCGACCAAAGTCTCTAATTCAGGCATGACCATGTGACCACATGAACCAGGAGTGCGAATTTCAAGTTTTTTTTTTTTTTTCATTAGAACGCTATGACACAGGCTCTGTGTCATCCATCGAAATGGAAAAGGAAGCATGTAACCCTGACGGCGGCCCAGGGCTCTGGGGAGCTTGCCTTGGAGCATGGCCCACACACTGACTAGAAGAATACCCAGATGGGAAGAGACCAGGATCAGATCCCTGAGCTGCAAGGGCAACCACCTCAAAGTATTCCCGCACTCACGGCTTTACAGTTCCACTATACAAAAGATGTTTTCTATTGTTTAAATTGGTCTGGGTTGGGGCATCTATTCCTTTCACTACCTGAGAGCTTAGTAATCACCCATTAATTCTATTTGTAGAATAAAATGACTTAGAAAATTAATTCCTTTAACTAAGGATGCTCCCTTCACAGTTACCATCTCTGTGCTTCTAGGACAGAGCTTGAGAGGGTCAGTGGATGCTATCATTCTCCAGGACTTGAGTTCTGTGTGAAGCTTGCTTCTGGAGGCCTAATCTCCCAATAGGGGAAGGCACAGGTGCCCTCCACCCTCTAGAAAACGGCTGCGTTGGAACATCTGACCAACCATGGCCACCCTTGGCTCACTTCCGCCCACATTGTGCCCGCCTCTCAAACATTTTTTTAAAAATTAAAAAACCTAAATTAGTGCAACACACTTTTCCTACCAGGAGACATTTCATAACGATGAATGAATAATTCAGTGAGTTTGATATTTTTAGTTTTCTATTGCCAGACACACCCAACTTTGATGGGAATGCTGTTGCCTTTCTTACTGTCCAAATCCAGGACCTCAAAATGTATCCCTTCCCTGATATAGTTCCAATCAACAATGAAAACCAGATCACACCATGTCTTCCACAGGACACCTCTCAGCAGCTGCTCTAACGCTGAGACTGAAATCCAAATCATTACCTCTCCAGCCTACATGACCAGGCCCCTAACCACCTTGAGCATTCAGTGCAGCAGGCTGAACTTCCTGGTGAATTTGGTAATGCCCAGTGTGGACCTGCCTTTGAGCCTCTGCTTTTGACTCACTTCCTCCTCCCCTCGGCTACAAGTTCTCACATGACTAGCTCCACCACTTCAGTTTGTCCCTACCCAAAGAAACTCCTGCTCAAAGAGAGTATCTGTGGCCCCACACATGAAGGGCTGCTAAAGCCCATCATCATCCATTCCCTATTCCTGATTTTTCTTCATAGCACATATCACTACCTGAAACTGTGGTCCATACATGTGTATTTTTAACTATTAAATTATCTACCCCCCTTAGAACAGACTAGAAGGCCCTTGAAGGCAGGAGCTTTTCTATTTTTCATTTTAGTCTTTGTTTTGTGAATCAGGGAATCAAACCTAGGGCCTCATGCCCGCAAGGCAAATGCTTTACTACCAAGTCACATCCTCAGCCCAAAGACCGGGACTTTTCTCTTATCCAATAATCTATCCACCAAAATTAAATCAATGCCTAGAATGTTACAGCTGTGCAACATAGCTTTTTACTTTAGTGCTTAAAGAACAAATGAATAGGGGCCAGAGCAATAATACAGCAGGTAGGGTGTTCGCTTTCAATGCAGCCAATCTGGGTTTGATCCCCAGCATCCCATATGGTCCCCAAGCACTGCCAGGAGTAACTCCTGAGAACAGAGCCAGGAGTAACTCCTGAGCATTGTTGGATGTGCCCCCTTCCTCCCAAAAAGAATAAATGAAGAAATAAGGCTTTCTTTAACTCTTAACTAAAAATAGAGTCAAATAGTATAGTAGATAAGACAATTACCTTATATATGACAATTCTGGTTCAATCCCCAGCACTGCTTATGCCCCCAAAACCCCGGTAGGGGCTTGGGCCAGCTCATCACTCTCAACAACAATGACAAAAAAAATTCAACAACAAAAAAGAATCTCTTATTCCAAGTTAGGTGAATTCCCCTTATTTTAAACTATTTGCTCTGGGTTTTTTAAATTTTTTTATTTTTTTAAGGGAGTGGTGTACACCTAGTAGTACTCAGGACTACTCCTGGCTCTGTGCTCTGGGATCACTCCTGGTAGGCTCAGGGGACTATATGTGGTGGTGGGGAGCAAACCTGACTCCACCTCATGCATGGCGAGGCAAGCATTCTACCAGCTGTATCCTCATTTCAGTCCTTTTTGGCGCTGCTTCATCTTGCCAACCTTCTACCTCTGCAACCCTAAGTCCTTTGACACTAACAAACTTAACTGCTCCAGCTTATGAGGTATCAGAGACTCAAAGATTCATATAACAAGTTGGATGCCATCACAACACTAGTTACCATTTTTTTGGATTTTTGCTTTTTGGGGTCACACCTGGCTATGCACAGGGGTTACTCCTGGCTCTACACTCAGGAATTACTCCTGGCAGTGCTCAGGGGACCATATGGGATGCTGGGATTCGAACCTGGGTTGGCCTCCTGCAAGACAAACTCCCTACCCGCTGTGCTATCACTCCAACCCCTATTTACCCTATTTTAAGTAACTTGAAAGCACACTGAAGAGCAGATTCCACGATAACAGCATTGATAGATCTATCTGAACAGCATTGATAGATCTATCTGAACAGCATTGATAGATCTATCTGAACATCGCCACTTTATCACAGGATGTTTGTCTGGCCAATGTCTGTGAAGCCAACTAGTGGGCATCAGGCCTCAAAATTTCTATTACCCATTAAAATTTCAAAATGCACTTATTGGGGTAGGATACAGCAATCTTAACACTAATTAACTCACCAAAAAAGTGAAATGACCAAGAAAGCTTAAATCTATGTAACAAAAATCAGATGCAAAAATCTTTTATTTTTGTCATAAATTCTACTATCTTTGTGGGGGGAAATAATCACTTTAAAGTCAAGGCAGTTGTTTTCTCCATATCAAAAGTAGTGAAATACTTTTAAATACAGTTCAACATATTTATGAAGGAATTTTCTAACATGCCTCCATTGCTCTCTCATAAATCAGTATAATGCTTCCAAAGCACATTTAGAAGTAAAAAATTCATATCCACTAACTATATTTTCCTCTATTAGAAGATGAATTAAGCAGAAAGTACATTAATGTCTGAATTTATAATAGGAGTGGTTAACCCTTAACCATAGCAAACTAATGAGGAATATTTTAATATGGAAGAATTAATCAGGGCTCTCCAACACTATGCAATTTGACATTTTGAAAACTTAATCATGAATGGATTTTATTTCCCTATTTACTTTACATCACAGGGGTGCTTTATAAAGATACATCTCAGAATAAATATAAATCTTAGGTGCAGGCTCATTTCTTTTTCTAGAAGACTATCTTAAATAATACTCCACGTCTCTCTCTCTCTCTCTCTCTCTCTCTCTCTCTCTCTCTCTCTCTCTCTCTACACACACACACACACACACACACACACATACATATACATATAATCCTCCCATAAGCAGCAATACTCCGGCTATGTCAAGTCTGAGCCACTCTGCTCAAACTCTGAGAAAACATCAATACAGACATAGTAAGTTCACAGCCTGACTCCCTCTGGCCCTCTGTTAGCAATGAGACAGCAACACAGTTTCTCCAAGGTTGTGATTACTGGACATTGGCTTCTATCCCCGGCCATTGATTATCTCTATCTTTGTTAAAGACTACAGGAGTTTCATTTAACTAGAGTGCTCAGTAAATTGCAGTGGAGTTCAAGCGTCTTTTATGGATTCATTAAACCATTGATCTGCCTTCTAGTGCTCGTAGTTCTTTCCAGCTCTGGCCCACAGCCTATGTTTACGGAGAGTGCAACAGAATGATGTTTGTAACCTCCAAAGGCAGTCTGTCAGTCGACATTAGATTCCACTGTGTGCAGGGCCACCCCAAGAGTGGATTGTAACACAGAGAATTTCCCTTTCTTTATGAGAACCGCTGGTGCAGAAATTAAAGGACCATCTGCAGCAAGCTTTTTATTCCATCTTAATCTCTGATAAGATGAACAAAAAGCAAAGAGCCCAAAGGAACAAAGAACTTGCACACAGCCTGCCCCGTTCATACTTTTGCTTATGTGTACAAAAGCCATGTGGGGTGTACTGAGTTGGGAGAGAAATAAAAATAACCACAGAATGCTTCTAGTTTGCATCTCGGGCATACGGCCCTCTGGAGTATAATAGGTTTTGAGAACAGACATGGCAAAAGTGTATGAGCAAAATTCTGGATTCACACTACTACCAAAAATAACTGGTAAGCCACCTGGCCTTTCTTTTGAATGTGCTTATTTAGAGAGTTAACTTTTTTTGTTTTGTTTTGTTTGGGGGCCACACCAGGCAATGCTTAGGACTTATTCCTGGCTCTGCCCCAGGTTAGCCAAGTGCAAGGCAAGTGCCTACCCAATGCACTATCCTCCAGCCCCATTAGTTAACATTTTGAAGAAATCTTCTGAGTTAACAGAGCAGAACTACAATCTTGGGAAAGCGCACAGTCATTCCCTCTTTTTCTGGACAGTGTACCAAGTAAACTTAGAAACATCTCCTCTTCAGGTGTTTATGAATGTCTCATTACACCATCCTTTTAAAGTCAAGCACAAGGAATTACTGTGAGTTAGATGCAGCAAAGGATGGGAGCAGCCCATTAAAACAGCTCACTGGCTTCTTCTTTAAAGACTCCTCTTCAAATAAAATTCATCACTAGGAGCAGCACCGTACGAAACTTGGCCAAAACAAGTGACTGGATTGGTAAGGAAGATACATGTCCCAAATAATGAGAACCCTTCCCCATCATTTGTTTCCACGACCTGCCCACTGCCCCAGTAGCCAGTAGGACGATGAACTCAAAGCAGGAGCATTCATCACTCTTCAGCCGGCTGCAGTCACCAGAACACAATGTAGCTGATGCAATCGGACACTGTGGTTAATGTTAAAAGGGAGCGTGCCTTTGAGATGGATTGGATAATTACCAGCAGTTCAGATGAGAAAAACTTGATTGAAGTGTATAGCATTAGCTCGCACCAGAAAGATGGTCAGAGAGCGACTGTTTCTGAGAATTAACGTTCCAGCATTTATGACAATAGGCCTATATATCGATTCCCACTGGACAGGATTCAGGTCTGTGAAAAATGCCCCTCTCTGAAAAGAAATACTGAACAAAGATAGAGAGGCTCGAAGCTACTTGGACTTTTGATAATCTCTTCATATTTAACCTAAAGTGTCTAATATTTTCAGCAACTGAAATCAATTCAAGATAATAGGTAAGAACTATCCATTCCCTCCTCACGGTCCAAAAACGCAGCCTATTAAAAACTGATTCGAGGAGCCAGTACAGGGGTTAAAGCTCTTGCCTTATGTGCCAACTGGCCCAGTTCAATCCATGGTACCCTGAGCATTACCAGGACTGACCCTTAAGCACAGAGCCAGGAGCAAACCCCAAGCACAGCCTGACATAGCCCCAAAACCAAATAAATACATATTACTCAAATATGCTTGTACTCCTTAGTCTACTAAATCTTAAATCGTGCTCCGTGTTCTGGTAAACATGAAGATCATGACCACATCCTCGAAACTTCTAAAGGTTTCAAGATCCTAAGCAGCACTTTCAACTGCCCTACACCTTACCTAGGTGGACAACACTTACCTGCTCTAACCCCAATACATATGCTACAAGGGGCAGCACCTTCCCCTCCTCTGCTCTTGCTTTATTCAGCCTCTGGTTTGCACCCCTCATCAATACTTCATCCCATGTTTCAAAATACCAAGGAGCATGAAAACAACTGGGCTTGTTTTTTCACCAATATTCCTGAGATCCCTGTTTACCAGCCAGAGGAACCTCAACCACTGCTCCTCAGATGGGCGAGGGAGGAGGCTCCACACACAGGCCCTGGTGGGCTCATAGCACAGTGCCAGTGGATGCTACAGAACCTAAACCATAATCGCCAGGGTAGGGCATGGGTCAACATGCCACCCAGGCTCACTGGCAACCCGTGAAAACAAGGCAAGTTCATAGGAAGTACTCGGGAGCTCCCTGGGCACACTGACTTGTCTATCAAGAATACTGGCAAGCATTTAGCAAAGGCAAGTCTGCAGTCTGAGCTTCAAGCAGTCAGGGAACATTAATTACAAGTAATTTATTAATCTCCTTCCCCAAACCTTTATAAATGATAGCCATTTTACAAATTAAATCTTTCAGGTATTTAAGGAAAAAATAGGTTAATCAGTAGATTAACAGGGCAACTGTTAGACATTTCTTCTGCAATACTAATTGTCTGAAACGAAATCTTTCTTAGGCTATAGCTCATTTAATTTTTTAAAAAGTCTAAATAAACTATAAGTCCAAATAATATGTTATATGTTAATTATTCATGTGTTCTTTCAAAAGAGATCTCTTTTAAGAAGAGACTGCTATTTACCTAGGAATATAGCTTGAAAGTAAAAAAATACTACCATACACTTTTCTCCATGCTGAATATTTGTTTTTATCATCAGCTGTTAGGATACTTAAAGACGTCATCTGCAAATATTTCTTCTGACTATAAAATGTTTTTATTTTTAATTCATTCTTAAGTTTTCCTATTATCCAAATAATTCCTTCTCATTCTGGCCTACTGAGGAACAGCAACTTTGTGATACTGAACTATAATCCTGTCTCAGACTGTGGAAAAGCTAGAACAAAGCAACAAAACTTTGTTCTCTTGGGATAGAAAACACTGTAAATTTGAGATCTGAGCAATGAAAGAAAACACCCATCTTTTAAATTGCCTGTGTTGGCTATTGGTCCCAAGTTTTGATTTCCTGTTTGACTTGCAGACATTAGTGCAGACAACAGGCTATTTCCTATGCAAAAGGAAAAAGATAAAACACAAGATATTTGAAAATGACTGTTTGTGGTTAGATTTATTACTTTCATTTTTAAAGGGACAATGGTTAAATTAATAGCTTTAGAAGATAATAAATTTAAGTTTCTATTAATGGACAAAGTAAAACTAGTACTAGTTAAACTATATACTTCTAATTTCTTGCAAAATCCCTGGAACTTTCTAACTCCCAAGCAAATCACTAAGCTAGAAATGCTCCCAAGTCCTTCTTGTGGTCTGAAAAGGGAGGGGGGGGGCAGCAGAGGGAATGAGCTATTTGTTCCCTGAAAAAGTCTCAAGTGCAGCAAGCAATGAGATTGACATCCCTTTGTTCTGCCAATGCCCAGAGACTACAAAAAGTATTTTCCTTGCCTGCTGTTTCAAAAACTATTCAGCTAATGACTGAGTCTGCTGGAGATAGGATTCTCCCAGGATAATTGTGAATTAACAATATATATTTCTTAAAGCCAACATCCCAAAATGGATTTTCTAGTAAGTAAGATACCTTAAGTGAATATGGCTGTGATTTACAGCCCTTGCCTAACGGAAACATACTCTGAAAGAAGTCTACATACTTCATAGCAATCCAAAAACACAATTCTCAAGTGAAAATTTTAATTTGGTTTAAAGACATAATCTATACGCAATAAATGCCTAACTTGGCTTATTCCATCCCACCCTCCTTGCGCCAGGCTTTGTGAGACCGGGAAGAACACAATGTCAGCCCACACCATCAGAGAGACACTGAGGCCCAGAGAGAAAGAAGGTTTTAGAAGCAAATGAAATTTAAAGAGAAGGCTTTCAATGGGCCTTCATTCTGAGAGTGGGGCTATTTTTGTCCTTGTTTTTAGCAGCAAATTGTTCCTGCCTCTATACACAAGCATTTGTGAAGAGGATAGCAGGGGAACCACAGACACAGCTGTCCAATTTACATTCACAAATGCAGGTGTTGCTCAGACACAAAACAGAGGTCAACTGAATACTGCTCCTAATTAGCTACCTTTTCTACTAGGATTTTTCTTTCTAAAGTTGTGCATGCAATTTGGGTTCAACTCAGAGACCATTTTTAGATCCCAGCATGCTATCCACCAAGAAGCAGGCTGTCATTATAAAGCATAATTTATAGCATAGTTAATTTTACATGTGTTTTAAAATCTACATTATATACCTCAGGCAAAATTCTATTCTGCACACACATTATTCACTCTGCTTTCCATTCACTTTCATTATTTAAGTGTGCAGAATTTAGCCAGAAAATCTTTTATGTTAGGAACAGGAAGAATTTTGCCCTCTTTCTAAGATTAAGAAAGTCCACAATTTTAATAAGGAGGACTAAGAACTCTGGTAAATGATACAAGAAGAAAAGTAGCTATTTGCCATTGTATTCAGTGGGGAACACGCTGGGACTTATGACAAGCAGTTCTTAGAAATGGCAGGATGGAGACTGGTATCTAACACAATCCATTAGGAAACCCAAGCCCTGAATGAAATGACCACAAAATCCTATCAGTTAACAGAAATGCAGCAGCTGTACATGTTTATTGTAATATAATAGGATATTATTGCAGAGATAACACTCTTAAAAATAAAAGAAAAATAGATTCCAGCGAGTGATGTGACCAGTTTAGTTCTCCATTTGAAAAATGAGAAGGTATGGTATGGTAGAGCTTTGAAATACATAAATAAGCATGAAGATTGCAGACAAGACAGGTATTGCGTGTACATTTGACAGCCACTAGGATCAACCCCCAAAGTCACTGGCTATACTTCAAGCCCCTTGCACATTCTGCAGCATGTTCAAAGACCTAGAAAGATAATGGTTCTTTTGCCCTTTCTGATTCCATCTACTCTAAGTATTCCATATACTAATTCTTACCATGGCTCCCAATTATCGACTGTTCAAAACTGCACATTATAGATGTTTAAATTCCATTTGGTCTTAAATTTCACAGCGTTACAAATGTATATAGATATATACACACACACATTCAGTGTTCTGGGCTTTCCACACTGGATCAGGTGTCTTTCTTCAGAGGCTTCCTAATGGTAAAATCTTTTTGCAAAAGGTTAAATCTATGCCCAGGATTGCCCCCACTCATCTTGCGTGATTTTATTCACTATAGGCAGTCCATCAAGATTCAAACCCTAAAGCCTACAGAATCACTGAAAT